>NC_090651.1:220620210-220920210 GCF_040937935.1 Hyperolius riggenbachi | reverse complement strand
CAGATCGGCGTATCCGCCTCTCCACAGAAAATGCAGACCGTCTGACTCAAATTAAAATGAATCAATCCTGGATTGGAAACGACTACGCAACACTCCTGGACCCCAACCAAGTAACATGACCGATGAACATCTGGGATGGTTTAGCGTTTCCGGTCCCTGTTTATTGAACCTCTCATCTGTATTACATTTATGACTGCATGGCGGCAAAAAGCATTGCTGCTATATCCGCACGCTTTTTGTCCTCATGCAAGGCCTGGGTTGTTGTGTCTCACAAAGCGTGGCCTTCTCCTCCTGCGCCTCCTCCTGTTCCATCACGTGTGCTGCTGCTGCTGCTGCTGCTGCTGCTGCTGGGTTACCGTTGCCGGTCCCTGTTTATGGAACCTCTTATCTTTATTACATTTATGACTACATGGCGGTACAAAGCATGCTATCCGCACGCTTTTTGTCCTCATGCAAGGCCTGGGTTGTTGTGTCTCACAAAGCGTGGCCTTCTCCTCCTGCGCCTCCTCCTGTTCCATCACGTGTGCTGCTGCTGCTGCTGCTGCTGCTGCTGCTGCTGGGTTACCGTTGCCGGTCCCTGTTTATGGAACCTCTTATCTTTATTACATTTATGACTACATGGCGGTACAAAGCATGCTATCCGCACGCTTTTTGTCCTCATGCAAGGCCTGGGTTGTTGTGTCTCACAAAGCGTGGCCTTCTCCTCCTGCGCCTCCTCCTGTTCCATCACGTGTGCTGCTGCTGCTGCTGCTGCTGGGTTAGCGTTGCCGCGTGGTCCCTGTTTATTGAACCTCTTATCTTTATTACATTTATGACTACATGGCGGTACAAAGCATGCTATCCGCACGCTTTTTGTCCTCATGCAAGGCCTGGGTTGTTGTGTCTCACAAAGCGTGGCCTTCTCCTCCTGCGCCTCCTCCTGTTCCATCACGTGTGCTGCTGCTGGGTTAGCGTTGCCGCGTGGTCCCTGTTTATTGAACCACTTATCTTTATTACATTTATGACTGCATGGTGGTACAAAGCATGCTATCCGCACGCTTCTTGTCCTCATGCAAGGCCTGGGTTGTTGTGTCTCAAAGCGTGGCCTTCTCCTCCTGCGCCACCCTCCTCCTGTTCCATCACGTGTGCTGCTGCTGGGTTAGCATTACCGGTCCCTTTTCCTGGAACCTCTTATATGTATTACATTTATGACTGCATGCCGACAAAAAGCATGTTACCTGTGCAAAGAAAACAGACATTTCCCGCATTTAAAAGACAGTTTTCCCTTTGAAACTTTAAAATCGATTTTCTCAAAAACTATAAGCTCTTTTTGCTAAATTTTTTTTTCCTCTTGTACCCACTCCCAAGGTGCACATACCCTGTAAATTTGGGGTATGTAGCATGTAAGGAGGCTTTACAAACCACAAAAGTTCGGGTCCCCATTGACTTCCATTATGTTCGGAGTTCGGGTCGAACACCCGAACATCGCGGCCATGTTCGGCCTGTTCGGCCCGAACCCGAACATCTAGATGTTCGCCCAACACTACCCAGCACTTGGTTGATGGTATCCACCGAAGTGGTAAGTGCGCCCAGACGGTCAGTGTGTGCGTCCATTTGCATTATAGGTCTGGCGTTCTGTAACGATCGGTGTAACACAGAGAGGGTCTGATTACCGGTGATCTGCAGTATCACCGAGAATGCAGATATATACTCGATTATTGATGATCTGCAGTATCACCGATAATCAGATATATCTCTAACCTCTGGACACCTGAGTGATGAGAGTGTTTAGATGCAACAGTAATACTTTCAGAACCGCACCTGAAGATCAGGTGCTAGAGCAATAAGGAGTACTGCTCCGCAGCAAGTTCCTTCCGTCAGTCTGAACTCTCCGCAGGGAGGAGTCAGGCTGAGAGTGAGAAGGACAGAACGTGAGTGACACCAATGAGGGAGTGTCACTGACAGATTTGTGAACAATCTCTTAACAGGGGAGATCGTTCTCGAGGTCGGGCAGGCCAGGTTGTTAACACACGGACAGATAAGTACAGAGACAGAAGATAGATGCCGAATCCAAAGGCTAGCACTGTTTGGTAGAGTGGGGCCGAACCTCCGATTTTAGGTTCGCGAACCGGGTTCGCGAACTTCCGCGTAAGGTTTGGGTCGCGTAAAAGTTCGCGAACCGCCATAGACTTCAATGGGGATGCGAACTTTGAAAAAAAAAAATTATACAGGCCACAAAAGTGATGGAAAAGATGTTTCAAGGGGTCTAACACCTGGACCCCCAGGTGGAGGAGTGGGATACATGCCAAAAGTCTCCGGGAAAAATCTGGATTTGACGCAAAGCAGCGTTTTAAGGGCAGAAATCACATTGAATGCTAAATGACAGGCCTAAAGTGCTTTAAAACATCTTGCATGTGTATACATCAATCAGGTAGTGTAATTAAGGTACTGCTTCCCACTGAAACACCAAACTCACCGTGTAACGCACCGCAAACAGCTGTTTGTGTAGTGACGGCCGTGCTGGACTGGTGCGCACCATGGCGAGAACAGGTATGCAGTGGCGGGTTCACTGAACAGAACAGGTATGCAGTGGCGGGTTCACTGAACAGAACAGGTATACAGTGGCGGGTTCACAGAACAGGTATGCAGTGGCAGGTTCACTGAACAGGTATGCAGTGGTGGGTTCACTGAACAGGTAGGCAGTGGTGAGTTCACAGTACAGGTATGCAGTGGTGGGTTCACAGAACAGGTATGCAGTGGCAGGTTCACTGAACAGGTATGCAGTGGCAGGTTCACTGAACAGGTATGCAGTGGTGGGTTCACTGAACAGGTATGCAGTGGTGGGTTCACTGAACAGGTATGCAGTGGTAGGTTCACAGTACATGTATGCAGTGGTGGGTTCACTGAACAGGTATGCAGTGGTGGGTTCACAGAACAGGTATGCAGTGGTGGGTTCACAGAACAGGTATGCAGTGGTGGGTTCACAGAACAGGTATGCAGTGGCAGGTTCACTGAACAGGTATGCAGTGGTGGGTTCACTGAACAGGTATGCAGTGGTGAGTTCACAGTACAGGTATGCAGTGGTGGGTTCACAGAACAGGTATGCAGTGGTGGGTTCACAAAACAGGTATGCAGTGGCAGGTTCACTGAACATGTATGCAGTGGCAGGTTCACTGAACAGGTATGCAGTGGTGGGTTCACTGAACAGGTATGCAGTGGTGGGTTCACTGAACAGGTATGCAGTGGTGAGTTCACAGTACAGGTATACAGTGGTGGGTTCACAGAACAGGTATGCAGTGGTGGGTTCACAGAACAGGTATGCAGTGGTGGGTTCACAGAACAGGTATGCAGTGGCAGGTTCACTGAACAGGTATGCAGTGGTGGGTTCACTGAACAGGTATGCAGTGGTGGGTTCACTGAACAGGTATGCAGTGGTGAGTTCGCAGTACAGGTATGCAGTGGTGGGGTCACAGAACAGGTATGCAGTGGTGGGTTCACAGAACAGGTATGCAGTGGCAGGTTCACTGAACAGGTATGCAGGTACTGAACAGAACAGGTATGCAGCCAGGAACAAGCTAAGCCTAACTAATCTTTCCCTATGAGAGACAGTCTGCAGCAGCTTGCCATACTATCACTAACGCAGGCACACGAGTGAGCGTAATGGCCGCCGCTGCCTGCCTTGTATTAGGGGGGGAGTGGCTCCAGGGGCTAGTGTAGCCTAATTGGCTACACTGGGCCTGCTGACTGTGATGTAGAGGGTCAAAGTTGACCCTCATGGTGCATTATGGGGTGAACCGAACTTCCGCAAAAGTTCGCCTGCGGGACGCGAACGCGAACTACTGAAGTTCGCATGGAACCGTTCGCAGGCGAACCGTTCGGCCCAACTCTAGTGTTTGGCAACAGAGTATCAGAATGACAAAGGTACAAAATCAGAGATCAGAAGAATGGTCAGGGAAGCAGAAGGTCATAACAAATAATCAACAATTCCTAGACTAAGGTGTGAGTTCCTTGGTCATCAACACCTTGGAAACTGGTCTAGATAATAACACAGATAATAACAGAATTCCTAGACTAAGGTGTGAGTTCCTTGATCATCAACACCTAGGAAACTGGTCTAGATAATAACACAGATAATAACAGAATTCCTAGACTAAGGTGTGAGTTCCTTGATCATCAACACCTAGGAAACTGGTCTAATATAACACAGATACTGACAAGGTCTGAGCGCTACCACGTAGTGATCGCAATGCCAGACACCAGAGGAATGACCAGCACCCAGTATATATACACCAGTGCTCCCTTGCGCCTCCCCTAAGTGCTGGACCAATGAAAATTGAAATAATTGTCAGCTGACTGGCCTAGTCAGCTGACACCCTTCTGGCTGTCATAAATGCTCTGCCTCTCCGCGCGCGCGCGTCCTTCTGAACCTGTGTGGACTATCAGTCCCAGCCACACCAGACATGTGTTGTAATGCCTCTGCTGTTTTGGATGCGGAATCCGCCGCACCGCTGTCTGAGCGTGCAGCGTTTTCTCCGCGTTCAGCAGTACTAACAGAAGTAAGCCTATGCGTGCAAACCGCCGCGTCGGACGCGGAATCCGCCGCCCTGTTCTTTGGGCATGCGGCGGTTTCTCCGCGCTCCATCAGGCTAGTGAATGCAGGTCTCTGTGCGCAAGCTGCTGCGGAACCAGCCGCCTTACTCTGAGTACTTGCGGCGGCTTTTCCGCGTTTTCTCACAGTCTTGTTGGGGGCCTCATGATTGCTGAATTTGTCTTGTTGGGGGTCACATGATTGCTAACTGCGAGACTATGGAAAAAGCTGAATCATCAGCATATGAGACAATAGCATTAAGCCTACTTTTTCAGCTTTTTAAAACCGAAAATGAAACTGGGAGGTTCTAAAAAAAAAACATTTTTCAGGAGTCGGATGGATGAAATTGTTTATCAGTTTATTTTCAACTTGGATTTTCCATAATGTTCATGTATGAGTTAAAACGTTTGTACTTAGTTTAAATTGCTGTTGGCACTTTGCGATAGTAAAGTGACTTTTGGGTTGCAGTTTGGGCACTCGACCTTCAAAAGGTTCGCCACCACTGTCCTAATCTAATATCCCACCATTGCTAAGTTCATGTAAACTTGTCTCAACCCGCGACCACACCCACATTCTGGTTCATGACCACACCCATTTTTCGGCGCGGCGTGCGTAATGACGTAGCCCCATTTTTTAACGCGTGCACAACTCCACCCCAAATTTTCATCGCGTTGCGTTGCGCGCGCTGCTCCACTTCTTCCTCCCCCCCTGGAACATTTTCTGCGGAAACCCATGCACTGGCTGACATTTTTACATGTCCTGTGCTGTGAGTTTATCAGAAAGAACTTCTCACTGTGAGCACCTAAAGGACAGTGAAATCACACAACTGCTAATACTGACCTTTTATTAATCCTGACTGAGGCCATGTTCACAGTAGTGCATTGTAACAGCCGCTCTAATGCAGCATACCACACTGCAATGCACCACCTATGCAGTGTTTACAGTGCGCTGAGAGCCTTGTGGTACAACGGGTTTTAGCATTGTAACGCATTGCATACATGCAGTGTATTACCATTAAATGTGCACATTGACAGTTAAAGACATTATAAAGTCTAAAACACACATTACACGTATTACGCTACCATAAAAAGTCTTTTTAAATTGCCTGCCCGGTCTTTTCTGTACAACTCTCCCCCGGAGACCTGTGTGCACACTTCTGGTGTGTAGCCCCACCCCCTTGCGGACAAGTGCTGTGGTGCTTCCATGGCACTCTATCTCAGATACAGAGAGTGCCACTGCACTCATCTGCAAGGGGGTGGGCTACACACTGGAAGTTGGTGCATACAGCACTGCAGGGGAGAGTTGTACAGAAAAGACCCGACAAGTTATTTTAACTTTTTATGTTAAAGATGCCGGGCACTTTGTCCCCTGCCCTCCCCCCCCCCCCCTTCCCTCTGTGTAGCGATCCCTGGCCCTGCGCTGTAAATACTTACGGAGCCTCTGGATCCTTTCTGTCCCACGATCGCACCTCATTTCTGCTGCTGTATGGCCAGCAGTGCCGGTGCTTCCATAGAGGGTAAGGGGGCAATTGCCCCAGGGCCCCAGAGTCTGTGGGGGCCCATCAAGGTGCCCCTCCTAACCTTCAGCTATGGTAACCCATGACAGCGAGGATGCTGTGAGTTTACTCTGTATATGAAATGAAAGAGGTGAATAATAGAAACCTCCAAAATACGTTTAGGGCACATATGATAAACACCTAATTATATTGTGTGATTGGGGGGGTGATTGGATCAGGCCTGGCAGCCAGCTCAGGGGTAATTTGGTTGGACTGGGGGAGTTAGGGGGGCCCCCAAGTTACTTTTGCCCCAGGGCCCCATGGTAGCTAGAACCGGCTCTGATGGCCAGATTTCCTTGTTCGAGACATCCGTAGAGATCATCATTTACTAGTATCAGAGACCTTGTGAGAAACACAGCTTGCACGTGAGTGAACCAAAAGTTGCAAAGATTGCATGAGCTATGCTAATGGCCAGGCATGTATGACTAAGGGCTATTTGCTATTCAGTCTTGTGTTGCTTGTCAGAGTAACACCTATTGTGCTGTCATTCAAAATCCACCACACCAAGCAGGAGCTTTTCTTGAGACCACAAAATGAAATTATGAGGTGGCACACCACTGTCTGCAAACTTTAACTTTTTATGTTTCAATGTTCCAAAGAAAATATAAATTATGTATGCTTAAAGGAATTGTCCAAGCTGCCAAAAAAAAAAAAAGATCCACTTACATGGGACTTCCTCCAGCCCGTGGCAGCCGTCCTTTTTTTGGGGGGGGGGGGGGGGGGCAGCTTGGACAATCACTTTAAGGCTAGGTTCACAGTGTTTAGTTGCACAACACATGCGTTTTAATGGCTGAGAACTGAAATGGAAACTAGACATGGGCCCATATGCATTAACTTTTTCTCCTGAGTTTTCTCTTTGGTGATATTTTAAATTTAAAATGCCTTTAGGCCACCAGCAGGCAAGAAAATACTCAAAATTGTAACGATCGGTGTCAGCACGCAGAGAGAATCTGATTATTGGCGATCTGCAGTATCACCAAGAATGCAGATATATACCCGATTATTGATGATCTGCAGTATCACCGATAACCCGATATATTGCTAACCTCTGGGCACCAGCAAAAGAACACAATAAAGACAGTAATATAAATCACAGAAGTGTTAAAATATCCACCACATGGCAATTCCTCAGAGGTGTGGTTACCTCTGAATGGGAACCCCGTGCGTGAGATCCTCTAACCAGGCAGAGTGAGGAATCTCGACCCCTAGCAGTAATCGTCTGCTTGAGGCAGGCGTCTCGGAGAGGCAAGCCTCAGAGATAACCCTCCAGTGGGAGACGTTCCACTGAAGGGAGAATGGTCAGACAGGCAGAGGTTCGGCAACAGAGATGACAGATAAAGTACAAAGACAGAAGGCTGATTCGGTATCCAAGGCAAGCAGGGTCTGGCAACGGTATATCAGATATGCGAGGTACTGAATCAGAAGACAGAGGAGTAGTCAGAAAAGCAATAAGTCATAACAGATATCAAACAATGCCTAGTCTGAGTGCGAGGTCCTTGGTCTCAGCACCCTGGAACTAGTCTGAATAATAACACAGATTAACAGTACAAGTAAACTGGCTAAGTGTGAATTCCCAGGTCCACCTGGTTCTAACACACTGTAGGATCTGACTAAAGGTCTGAGTGCTTCCACGTAGTGATCGCAACGGCAGACAACCAGCAACTGACAAGCAAGCTGTATATATAGTTGCAGGACTCTGCCGCCCCGCCCGAACCACTCAGCCAATCAGGAGTCCAGCAGGAATCAGCTGATCATCCTGATCAGCTGACACATCTCCTGCTGGCATAAAGGTCCCGACTTCTGGCACGCGCGTGCGTAGCCCTAAACCTGTGTGAACTAACAGGCTCAGCCACACCAGCTGCATGCTGCTGCGTGAAAACCGCCGCGCTGGACACGGAATCAGCCCGCCTGACTGTTGTTGCATGCGGCGGCTTTTCTGCGTTCTGCTCTGCCGCCAGAGACACGCTTCCGCGTGCAAACCGCCGCACTGGATGCGGAATCAGCCGCCTGCTCAGTAGCACTTGCGGCGGCTTTTCCGCGATCTCTCACCAAAATATTTTTGACATTACCTTTTCACCTACTTTTTGGTACTTTTTAAATTGCCAAGTGCTGAAAAGAGACTCTGTAACAAAAATGTCATCCTGTTTTCTACCCTCCTACAAGTTCCTAAACCTATTCTAATGTGCTCTGGCTTACTGCAGCACTTTCTACTATCACCGTCTCTGTAATAAATCAATGTATCCCCTGTCGGACTTGTTGCCCTGTGTCTGGAAGGCTGCCAACTCTTCCGTGCTGATCTGTTATGCACACCCCTCTCCAGGCCCCTCTATGCACACTCCAGTGTGTGTGTTATTTACATAAGCCAGCAGAGTCTCTGCTCTCTTATCAGTTACAGAAGAGAGCTGGATAAAAATCCTCCTCTGTTAGGCTGTGAAAGGAGCTGGCTGACACATACTGAAGAATTACAGACACAGGCACAGGCAGAACTGTCTGCCGGAAGTCTGTCACTTTTCAGTGGATGAGAGCTGCAGGGGACAGAAGGTAAACACACAAATGATCTTTTGAGATTCAAAAGGAATGCTGTATACAGCCTGCTTATGTATGGATGTATTTTCTATGTGTGGACATACTGTACATCAACCTACTTCCTGTTTTGGTGGCCATTTTGTTTGTTTATAAACAAACTTTTTAAAACTGTTTTCACTACTTTTAATGCGGCGGGGAGCGACGAAATTGTGACAGAGGGGAATAGGAGATGTCCCCTAACGCACTGGTATGTTTTACTTTTTTTCGATTTTAACAATACAGATTCTCTTTAAGGTCGCATTCACAGTGGGACGTTATGGTCGCATGTTATAAAGTATTATAACACAGCTTACTGCACTGCAATGCTAATCCTATGGGCCGTTCACAGTGCAACGTTATAGTCGCATTACAAAATGTTGCGCTGTGGTAACACTGCTTGCAGTGCGTTACCTCTTAACGCAGACACGTTGCGACTTTAACGTCGCATTAAAACGCCACGTCCCACTGTGAATACAGCCTAAATAGAAGTTAAAAATGATCTCCTAGGAGGAAAATTAGGAGAAAAAGTGAATTGCATATGGGCTATAGACATAGCCAGCATGCAGCGAGTTAGGATAATGCGATCAGTATGGCTAAGTCCACGATGGGACGTTAGTGTCCTCTATTATAAAGTCGTATAACTCTGTTTACCGCACTGCAATGTTAAAGGAGAACTTTAGTGAGAAGGATATGGAGGCTGCCATATTTATTTCCTTTTAAACAATACCAGTTGCCTGGCAGTCCTGCTGATCTATTTGGCTGCAGTAGTGTCTGAATAACATCAGAAACAAGCATGCAGCTAATCTTGTCAGATCTGACAATAATGTCAGAAACACGTGATCAGCTGCATGCTTGTTCAGAGTCTATGGCTAAAAGTACTAGAGGCAGAGGGTCAGCAGGACAGCCGGGCAACTGGTATTGCTTAAAAGGAAATACATATGGCAGTCTCCATATCCCTCTCATTACAGTTGTCCTTTAAGGCTATGTGACATTCACAGTGCGACATTAATGTTGTGTTACCTCTAAATGCACACAGTAACAGATACAGGAAAGCATACTTTTCATTGCCTGTATACTTCACTGTATATACTGTATGTGACGGTAACATAGTGTTAATGTGCTTTACTTTTTTTTTGCATTGCGTTGTAATTTTGCGCTGCAACTTAAACATCGCAACACAACGTCCCACTGTGAACCGAGCCATACAATGCAGTACTGCGAACAGGTCCATAGAATTGTATGAGCAGTAAGTTGCGTTGCAAAATAATTCTGCATGCCAACTCACTGCCCATACAATTATATGTGCCTGTTCACAGTACTACATTGTAATGTATCACGTTATTCTAACTCCCTGCATGCAGGCTTTGTATTAAAGTCTCTGTCCAGTCTCCATTGCAATTCATACTCATTATAATATATATTATATATTATAATATATAATATGTGTGTTGTGCAACTGACCACTGTGAATCCATCCAGCCTTAGTCATTTTGTAATAAAGTGTTATAAAGCTAGATAAGAATTTCCAAACTGACAGCTCAAACTGCATTGCTTTGCACTACTATCTGGCCATATATTCCTACATTTCTGCATAAGTCATTAGTTGCACAGCGCAGATGCCTTTGTTAAAATAATAAACAAATAAAAAATATACATTTTTTTATTTTCTATTAAATAATTTATTGCAAAATTGTACTTGCTGTAAATAATTTGGCACAGTATAAATGCACAAGACAATAGCAAATCTGTGAAACAATAAATCCTAATAGATAACAAAACTGTTAATCTGTTAACCTATTGTACCTCGGATAAATAATCTGGCCCTGTCATTAATAAAGTAATATAATACTGCATAAGGATTGTATAATAAAAGGCTATTTAAATGGGTACATGAAAAAAAAGACATCTGGAAAAATGGTGTCGGATTTGCCGGTAATAGAGTATTTCAAAAATATTCTACTACTAAATTTCTATAGTAGAATATTGGTAGTATGTACCGATATTTTACTAGTGCTATTGCCTACCATTGCCTTCCGGCACCCAAAATTAGCTGCTTTGTCGCAAAGTAAAAGCCTCAATTTGCAGCAAAAAGGGTAAATTTCAGCGGCAGTAGGCACCTGATAGCAGCAGCCGCCATGCGCCCAAATTTCCATTTTCTGCTGCTAATCGATGTTTTTAACATTGGCGCCTGTGGGACGCCCTTTCTTTCGTAAGGGCTCCTGCACCCTTTTTTCCTGTTTCGATTTAAATCCCCGAGGTCTCTATACCAGATAAAAACAGTAGTAAATGTGTAAGTTACTCTAAATTTGATATTTTCTTTACATTATATTATTCCAAAAACAAAGGATTATTTTACAACCTTGATCTAACATGCGATTCTAAGGTCATATTATACTTAGTTATATTAATTAGGTAACTAAAAGGTGGATTTTTTTCCGATTTCCAAATAGAATCAATAAACTGTCTTGCAGCACACAGAAGATAGGTTAACCAGTTCGGCCTATCTGGACGAGCTTCCTCGTCCAGATAGGCACTGCTGCTTCTGCCGCATGGTGTGCGCGATCGGGCGCGCTCCCGCGTGCGCACCCGCCGCTGTCCCCCGATCAGTGAATGGGAATATAATTCCCATTCACCGATCTAATTTCCCCGCAGAAAAACCGACGCTTTCTAGTGAGAGAGCGTGGTATTTCTGCCCCCCAGGAAACTTCTCCGTGAACTTTAGTTCCTGGATGCGAGATTGTTCGCATCCAGGACTTTTTTTACTGTGGCCATCTTGTGGCCAAATAGTAAACTGCACCCACATACACTTTTAATAAAACAATTCTATTATTTTACATTTAAAATTAGGAGTTTCCCTCCCACACCAAAAATTACCCACATACATATTTTATTTAAAAAAAAAATAAAAAAAAAATACAATAAAAAAAAAACAAACAACATAAATAGTTACCCAAGGGTCTGAACTTTTTAAATATGCATGTCAAGAGAGTATGTTATTATATTATTTAAAATGGTAAGCTTATAAATAGTGATGGACACAAATTGAAAAAATACACCTTTATTTCTAAATGAAATATCGGCACCATAAATTGTGATAGAGACATCGTTTAAACGGTGTAATAACCGGGACAGATGGGCAAATAAAATACATGAGTTTTAATTACGGTAGCTTATATTAATTTCAAACTATAATGGCCAAAAACTGAGAAATAATGAATTTTTTTAATTTCTTTCTTAGTCTTCCTGTTAAAATGGATTTAGAAAAAAATAATTCTTAGCAAAATGTACTACCCAAAGAAAGCCTAATTAGTGGTAGAAAAAACAAGATCTAGATCAATTCATTGTGATAAGTAGCAATAAAGTTATAGGCAAATGAATGGGAGGTGAACGTTGCTCGGATGCATGAGATTTTCGGCACTGCGGTGCTGAACCGTTTATAAAAGGTCTATAATTTAAAGAAATTGTATTGATATCAATATGTTACTCATTTTTCAACAACTGTGCAATTGGGTTGAATGGCTAAAGAAAAACAAAAAAAAAACATTGTCACTTTCATCTACCAGTTTGTAATAAAAATGATGTGAAATTGATGTGTATTATGTGCACATCATAACAAAATAATTTGAACTGAAGTGTTTCTAATTAACCACTGCAATATCCTTATTAAACTGGATGGGGGATATTTCACTAAAAAGGAAACTCACCTTCAAACATTTCCAACATAGAAAAGGCAAAAATACTTCAAAATAAAGACAACAGGCTCCGGCACTCTGCAGGGTAGTTTCCTTCATTCAAGTATTGCACAGGGTAAAACGCTACACATACCTTTCAGCACACATGAGGCAAAATAAATAAAGGAAATGTTTAATGCTATATGCTATATGCAAAAAAATCACTGAGAATTTCTCTTTGAATAATAATACCAATTACAATGTTTAAATTCAAAAACCACAATAGCAAAATAGTTTATAACAATTAATTTGTGTCCTCAAAAAGGTCTCACAGTAAAGAGAATAAAAATAGCTAAATACATAATTTTTTTAAATAGAGTAATTATTATTATTATTATTATTATTATTATTATTATTATATGTCTTCTTACATTTATTTATTTCTCCAAATGACAACAACACAATATTATTATTATTAGTGAAAAAATTTCTAAACAACAACAACAAAATAATAACTATTATTACCATAAATTGTGAAAAAATATCTTCTTACATTTCTTTAACTTACAACAACAACATAGTAGTAATAATAATAATAGTAATAACATTATTATTATTATTTTGTTGAAGAATTTTTTCCCTAATTATTTCGTTAGTAATGTTGTTTATATTTGGAGCAATTAAACCTTAAAAAAAGATTTTTTTTTTCACAATTTAATCTCTTTTAAAACCAGAATTGAAGATTAAAAATGTGAATGTGTTTAATAAAAGGAAATAAGTATTCGTGGGTAATGCATACATTTTTCATGCTCTACAAGTAATTTAGCAAGGTGTGCATGGACTATTAGGGGCTAATTAGCAGTACCTAAATTGCATTACCCAAACAAGATAAGAATACATAAAAGAATAGATGGATAGAACACGTATTAATGTGTTAATCCGGCATCATGGTGGCATAGTGGTTAGCACTCTCGCCTTGCAGCACTGGGTCCCTAGTTCGCATCACAGCCAGGGCACTATCTGCATGGAGTTTGTATGTTTCTCCCTGTCTGCGTGGGGCTTCTCTGGGCACTCCCATACCACAAAAACATACATAGTTACATTGTTAGTTTGGTTGAAAAAAAGACATCAGTCCATCAAGTCCAACCAGAAAAATAATAATAATTAAAGGGACTCCGAGCAGTGCAGAAACTATGGAAAGATGCATATCATTTTAAAGCTCTCTTTCTCCTCTTTCGAATGATATATAAACCGCCGCCCTACGCCTTTTAGTTTTCGCTATTTTCGTGATTGAATTTGCCGCGGTCGCGAATTCAATTGCGGAAATAGAGAAAACTAAAAGGCGTAGGGCGACGATTTAGGTGTCGCCAGAAAGTGGAGAAAGAGAGCTTTAAAATGATATTCATCTTTCCATAGTAACATTGTATTACACAGGACGACACTTTCCCCAGTGTCAGCAGCTCCATTCAGCGGAATGGAGCTGCTGATTTTAGGAAAAAGTCCCCCTGTGTAATACAATGTAACTATGGAAAGATGGATATCATTTTAAAGCTCTCTTTCTCCTCTTTCCAATGATATATAAACTGCCACCCTACGCCTTTTAGTTTTCTCTATTTTCGCGATTGAAATTGCGGCCGCGGCAATTTTGATCGCGAAAATAGCGAAAACTAAAAGGCGTAGGGCGGCGGTTTATATATCATTGGAAAGAGGAGAAAGAGAGCTTTAAAATGATATGCATATTTCCATAGTTTCTGCACTGCTCGGAGTCCCTTTAAATAAATCAAATACAGATACAGTAATTGGCTTCCCCCTAAATTGACCCTAGACTATTATACATATACTACGTGATACATACGTAGGCATATGACTATGGTAGGGATTAGATTGTGACCCCCACTGAGGGACAGTTAAGTGTCAAGACAATATACTCCGTACAGAGCTGCAGAAAATATGGATGTATAAATACTAAAATTTATCAAAAAAAGCAGAGCGTTTAACAGATTCTGTAAACAGATACACCTACAGTTCACAACATGTATAGGGATTGTTCCCTTGTGCTCAGCCTAAAGCTGCGCCTGTTAAAGTTCATAAAAGTTCATCAGTTAATTTCTCCTCCATTGTTACTCGTTTAACCAATAAATGTCCAAATCCTCTCAGAGTAATAAACCTATACGCGCACCAGAACATTCAGCCAATCCTCTCAGATCAGCAGTCAGCGCTTTTGGCCTTGCCAGCCAGCTTTCTGTGGATGTCTCACCGGCCTCCTCACAGATCCGTACATGTATAAATACAAGACAGCAATAGTGTGATACCGTTTGAGCAATGTGCTATATATTATCACCAGTGCACCCCGCATCCAACAGCGACACCCAACGTGCCTCCACCACAGGTATACAGGGCGCTCACCAGATATACAGGCCAACCCACAACAGACCGGCAAAACAGCGTTTTTCTGTCACTCTAACTCCAGAGTTCAGTGAGTAATCTCCGAGGGCTCAAAGACAATCGACCATAGCATAATTCCATCAAATTTAATAGTATAAAAATAGTAGTGCACTTACAACAGTTCCGATAAAATTTGCGCATATAAAACAATCACAGGATTCTCCAGCGTCTTGTCAGCTCCTCAGGCTCCGCCCTACTAGTTTCGTCTAATGACTCATCAGGGGCTCGAGTAGGGCGGAGCCTGAGGAGCTGACAAGACGCGGGAGGATCCTGTGATTGTTTTATATTGCTGTCTTGTATTTGTATTTATACATGTACGGATCCGTGAGGAGGCCGGTGAGACATCCACAGAAAGCTGGCTGGCAAGGCCAAAAGCGCTGACTGCTGATCTGAGAGGATTGGCTGAATGTTCTGGTGAGCGTATAGGTTTATTACTCTGAGAGGATTTGGACATTTATTGGTTAAACGAGCCACAATGGAGGAGAAATGAACTGATGAACTTTTATGAACTTTAACAGGCGCAGCTTTAGGCTGAGCACAAGGGAACAATCCCTATACATGTTGTGAACTGTAGGTGTATCTGTTTACAGAATCTGTTGAGCGCTCTGCTTTTTTTGATAAATCTTATGTTTCAGGTGTAACACACACTTATATGCAGACAGCGACCCAGAAAGTGATTTGAGGAAAAATATTCTTAGGAGTACTAGTGAGGAGCGCATGGTTATTATTATTTATTTTTACAAATACTAAAATTGCTGAGTCAAAGTTTGTATCAAAGAATGTTAAGCTTCAAATACAAGCCAAAATGCATTGTAAAAATTGGAGTCATACAGAAGTAAACCTCCTAAATATGTGCAAACAAGCATTCAGAACATTCATGTGTAACTAGCAAAGATAAATACATTAACCAATAAATGATATATGAAAGCAACCAATGGCACACGAGACAGATATACTGTATGTGGACCAGCAAGGCATTCAGTGAAATTAAAGACATACAGCATATGTTACGCTGATGCTCACTAGTAATTTTTTGTGTGTGTGTCTTGGATAATCTGCTCCACATAACACAGACTACAGGTACTAAAAAAACAACAAACAAACAAACGATACTCACCTAAGGAGACGGTTCCTGTAGAGCCTTCCCATTCCTCTCCTCGTACCACCATTCCTGCACTAGCTCCCGCGTTAGCATTCTCCGACCGATGCATCAGAGACTGCTCACTTCTTCTGCTGTGACAGGCTTTGGCAATCTTCAGGAGCTCGAGTGCTCCCAATGACGGGCGCTCCGTACAGCGTATGTGCGAGTATGCATTCTCACGCCCTTTAGCTCATGCACATTACGGGGCGGTCTGAGACTACTAACGAGGGAGGCACGAGCCACGAGCCACGAGCCACTGCAGGAACGGCTGGATGATGAGAGGAACGGAAAGGATCAATAGGACCCACAGCCATTCCTCTCCTTAGGTATCTGGGGTTTTTTTTTTTGGGGGGGGGGGGTTAGTTCAGGATCTCTTTAAATCCTATCCGAGAATGAAGGAAATTGTTACCCTTCTGTATAGAGTTGTATAAAGTAAACTCCACAGGGAAAAATTCCCTGGTTTACATTTTTTTCTTTAATAAAGCCCTAATTAATTTGCACATATAATACTGACACGTTTTCTGCTATGCTTCACAAGGAAACAGAAATAATTACATCATTTAGTATTACAAACAGCACTGAATGCTTTTCGCGGATGACTATGTACAAACTACAAAAACATACAGATAAGTTAATTGACTTCCCACCAAAATTGGCCCTAGACTAGGATACATGCACTACAGGATACATGCATAGAGGTATGACTATGGTAGGGACTAGATTGTGAGTTCCTCTGAGGGACAGTTAGTGACAAGACAGTATACTCTGTACAGCGCTGTGTAATATGTCGGTGCTATATAAATACTTAAAATAAATAAACCTATACTGTACACCCTGCTCCTCTCCCAGCACCTTGATGCCATCTGCTGGCCACTTTGTGATAACCATTACTCCTCACTGTACAAGAACTGCACCCGTTTTGTGATTGCGAAGATAATAAACTACAAGCCCAGATTGCTCACAGGTAAATCCTGCAACACTACAAATACTTAGATGGTTCAGTACAGGCAGTCCCTTATTTTCACACAGGTTCCGTTCCTAGAGATTGTAAGTTGAGTCGTGTGTTGTACATAGTGAAACAGGGACAACTTTCAGACAACTCTGGATTTGGTAAAGAACATTTTTTCATCGTGCTTTTAATTGGTTTGCAGCTACTTGCAACATTTTATACATCACTGTAACATTTAACAACAAAAATATATAATAAAAGGAGTACAGTACATTTTATATATATAGACAACTTGGTTTGTATGTATGAAACGTTGTAACTTGAGTTGTTTGTAAGGTAAGGGCTGTCTGTAATTTTACAATACTATGACTATATGGTATCTTTACAGAATCATGTGCCTGTGAGGAAAAAGCAAAAGTGTTCTGATGTTTACACTGGCGGCAAAATCAAACATTTTACCAGAATAGGGAATTCCCAGCTAAGTGGACAAAATGGTCTTTGTCTTGCTTGTTATGCAAAGAATGCCTGTGCACGCTTTACAAGCTGAGTCTTGGATTCACCTTGTTGGAGGTGTCCTTTATAAAATAATAAAAAATAAATTCTGTGTATGAGTAATGAGAATTATATAAAATAGGTATACCAAACTGTGGTTTATTCTCATACTTGCAGTCCTCAGTGAGTTTAAGACAGGTGCATTCACACTTTATCCATTGCATTGTGGAATAATTATCATGTGAACTTGTTATAAATATTTGTTGGTTGCTATTGGCAACAACACTACACCTTTGTTCGGCACCATATCACAGGAAGTGCGATAACTTGACACTCATCACAGCAAACAGCATAGGAGATCGCACTTCTTAGAAAGGTTGTCAAAGGTTCAATAGTTTATTGGTAAAACAAATATACAAATGTGTTCATCAGCAATCTTATATCTTCGTTACAAGTTACCTCCCTCTGCAAAGCAAATGGTCTGTAGAATCTTATGCATTCCATGCAGACTTGGTCTATCCCTAGTGATGAGAGACCAGGCTTTCTCTTTGTTACATCTATGCTAGTTGCACTTAGGCATATATACAGCATACAGATAATGTAGAAGGAAAGTAGAAACAGGAGTGAGAAGTAAAGTCATAAGTGAGAAGTCCCCTCGGGAGCCCATGTTGGCTATTCTTATACTAACCTCTAAAGAGTTAAATGTGACATCATCCCGCATGGCATGGTCCAGTCCCCATCGCATGCAATTGGCTGATAATAGCATGTAAAGTTCCCAAACTAAGCAGCGCTCCAGGACCAATTAGCTAAAAGTCAAACAAAACCTGGTAAATGTCCACCATAAGCAACAAAAGTCTCTTTGCCTGTGGCCTGTTGGATTTCCTGGTTTCCACCGTTAAACTCCGCTCAGGTCCAACACGTCATGTGAAAAAATAAAAGAGGAAGGACCAATAGTGTAAATCCGTAAAACTGTTTTGCATTCACCACCACCTTTTCCCTTATAGCAATAACCGTGTTCTCCTTTATTACTATTACACCTTCTGTGAGCACCTCAACACAAACCCACCGTGTGTGCACTCACCCAATAAGCCTCCTTCAATCTCCGGAGGTAGGATTAATAGCATGTGGGGGATATATATGCAGGCTCCAGGAATCCGGCTCCAATCAATAGCACTACAACTAAAAGAGTTCTATATAGTGTAAAACCATTTATTCATAAAACTTTAAAAATCAGATTCCTGATTTTGAAAACAGCACCACACATATATAATCATCAAAAATATGCAATTTATTCAGTACAATACAACATCACTATACACATAAAAGCAATTAAAACATAATGCCACCTGTGTCATCAATAACCATGAAATAGCAGCGCTCAATGGATCAATATGTATATATTTATATATTAATAATAAACCTCAGGGGTGCTCATGAAAGAGCCACCCGCTGGGTATGAACCCGGGTTCAATTGATAACCAGTACACAAGTAATAAAGTGCAAGCTGTCCTAATGACAGTAACTCCTAATCCATGTGCTAAGTGCTATCAATATGATGCAATGTGTCAAAAAGATGCAATATGATCAATCATTCCTATGTGAATACACAATACCTGTGAAGCTGAAACACATTATTCAAAAGTGACTATGATACTGCATACTGGACAAGAACCACGGAGGACACATGTGCAATATACTTATCTGGATGAGAGCGCAACATCAGGCTGGCAAGGAGAAGAAGGGCCTCAGGCGGGTGTCTCCACTGGTTCCGCGGCTATTACGCCGCTTTATCAAGAGCTGGGGAATCTCAGTGTGTTAAAATGGCGAAGGACGCCAAGTTATATAGTGGAGGGGGCGGGTATCACGTGTCCGCATGACGCATCAACATGTCCGCGTGAAGCGCACGCGTCATCATAGCGCGCACGCGCCTCATCGTCCGCATAGCCAATCCCGTATATTTATCCGCGTGATGCATCAGCGTCGCCCGGCGCCCACGCGTCACGTGATCAAGACCGCCCAATGATGCCGTCAAGGGCTAAAGGAGGAAATGGAGGATACATGGCCATTTAGAACCACGCTGGAACGCAACAGGAAGTAAATATCCCTGCATTGCACAAAACTGTATAATATTATAACAAAAAAGCGCATAATGCACTTTTGTACACATGTGTTTCAGCCTCCATAACCTGTAAAGCAATTTTGTTAGTCACACAAACAGCAACCACTGCTAAACATACATAATATATATCACATAGCATCCCCTCCTAAGAGGTGGAGAGAAACACTAAAATTTGTACAGTCCACAAGGAAGGTCCAATCCAAAGATGAAAAGGGCAAAGACAGTTTCAACAAACCCGCGCATAAAACGACGAATCAGCATCCAATGAGATAATAGTCCAAAAGGTCCCAGGATCCCAGGTATGACATAGAGTCCACGGTACAATAAGGAGTCCACAAGTATCAATTATGAGTACTGCAAAACATAGTATATGTACTTCTAAACAAGGGAACCCATATCCAATCTGCAGAACAAGCATATAAGTGTTAATATTACAGTAATTATAGCATACAGACTTAGCAACCATTACAGAAAAACAGAAAAATCAATTTCTTCATTCTTCATTCAAAATTCATGCCATGCAATTACGCCGCTTTATCAAGAGGCAATTATCCCTCTATAAAAATCTTTTTTGAGGTTATGCTAAAATCGATTGCACAGATGGTACCCCAACAACATCATAAGTCAAATCTAAGTAGGAATGAAGTTTTAGCCATGAATAGTTTGAAAGCAAACAGGCAGTTTATCATCAAAGAGGCTGATAAAGGGGGTAACATTGTGCTATGGTCAAGGGAAAAGTATTTGAAGGAAGCTCATAGACAATTGGACAATTGTACTAACTATGTGGTTCTACCCGGTGACCCTACCGAATATTACCAGACCCAGTTGGAAGTGTTATTATTTGACGCTAGACAAGGTGGTGTTATTTCCCCTAGGGAATTCGATTTTTTTGCTTCCTAAGTGGCCAACAGTACCCACTTTTTATATGCTCCCGAAAGTGCACAAAACTATTGATAATCCACCTGGCAGGCCCATAGTGGCAGGAATCAACAGTCTGACTGCTCCAGCATGCTCTTTCATAGACTTCTTTCTGCAGAAACACGTTACATCTCTAGATTCTTATCTCCGTGATAGTATGGATTTGCTTCGGATTCTTGATGATATCAGGCTACCATCTGGTACGTTGCTGGTCACATGTGACGTGGAGTCACTTTATACTAATATATCACATCAATGGGCTATGCATTCTGTCAAGTATTTCTTGAATATGGAAGATCTTACAAATTCTGACCTGCATGTGTTTTTTTTACAGCTGCTGAATTTTGTTCTTGGACACAATTACTTCATTTTCGACGGGAAGTTCTATAAACAGGTATGTGGCGTGGCAATGGGTGCCAAATGTGCACCGGCCATAGCTAATCTGTTCCTGGGATACTGGGAGCGTGAAATAGTTTTTGGGGACCTCTATGTGGCATACCACCCCTACATTTTGGGGTGGTATCGCTACATAGATGACCTGTTGATTATGTGGAATGGCCCAGAGGACAAATGTCGACAATTTTTTTCAGAATTGAATAACAACAACATGAACATTTTTCTTACCATGCAGGTATCTGCCTCTGAGGTGCAGTTTTTGGACTTGACCATATGGGTTAAAGAGGATGGGTCTGTTACATCGGATTTGTATCGTAAGCCCACTGCCGTAAATAGTTTTCTACACTATCAAAGTGCACATAACCGGTCTCTTAGAAACAATATTCCAGTTAGCCAGTTTTTACGGTTACGGCGACTCTGTTCTAATGATGGTGACTTTTACAGACAGGCACGGGATCTACAGGGGAGATTCCTGGCTCGTGGATACCCCAGAAAAATCGTCAAGAAAGCTTTTCACATTGCTAGGACCAAGAACCGCACGGACTTGATCAACAGCAGACCGAAACTTCAACCTAACTTGGTGAGATTAAGTACTACTTTTAATAACGGGTGGCCGGATATATACAAAGCACTACAACGTGCATGGCCAATCCTACAAGCTGACCCTGATTTGGTTAACCATATCACCGCTTATCCATCCGTTACTGCCAAAAAGTGCCCATCACTGAAAGATAAACTCTGTCCTAGCCACTTCAGTTCAGTTATTGGTCATACTCAAGGGAGTCGCATTTGTGGAAGTTATCCATGCGGATCTTGCAATGTATGTCCTTTCATGCAGAGACAATCATTGATTACGAATGCAATAGAATCCAAACAATTCAAAATTGAACATTACGTTAATTGTAGGTCCCGAGGTGTAGTGTACGCTCTGAAGTGTAGTTGTCCAAGAATCTATGTAGGTCGGACGAAGAATGCCCTGAAAACCAGGATCCAACAGCACTTATCTAAAATTAGGTTGGCAGAAAGGGACTTTGCAGAGGGGAAAGCACTCACCTCTGTAGCATCCCATTGTTTACATGTACACTCTAGTAGCGTTTCCAGATTGCAAGTCTATGGCCTGGAGCAGGTTAAAACCACAGTAAGACGTGGGGATATAGTGAAAAAACTATTGCAGAGAGAGGCTAGATGGATATACATGTTGGATGCCAAGTCTCCCCATGGTCTGAATGAAGAAATTGATTTTTCTGGTTTTCTGTAATGGTTGCTAAGTCTGTATGCTATAATTACTGTAATATTAACACTTATATGCTTGTTCTGCAGATTGGATATGGGTTCCCTTGTTTAGAAGTACATATACTATGTTTTGCAGTACTCATAATTGATACCTGTGGACTCCTTATTGTACCGTGGACTCTGTGTCATACCTGAGATCCTGGGACCTTTTGGACTATTATCTCATTGGATGCTGATTCATCGTTTTATGCGCGGGTTTGTTGAAACTGTCTTTGCCCTTTTCATCTTTGGATTGGACCTTCCTTGTGGACTGTACAAATTTTAGTGTTTCTCTCCACCTCTTAGGAGGGGATGCTATGTGATATATATTATGTATGTTTAGCAGTGGTTGCTGTTTGTGTGACTAACAAAATTGCTTTACAGGTTATGGAGGCTGAAACACATGTGTACAAAAGTGCATTATGTGCTTTTTTGTTATTACATTATACAGTTTTGTGCAATGCAGGGATATTTACTTCCTGTTGCGTTCCAGCGTGGTTCTAAATGGCCATGTATCCTCCATTTCCTCCTTTAGCCCTTGGCGGCATCATTGGGCGGTCTTGATCACGTGACGCATGGGCGCCGGGCGACGCTGATGCGTCACGCGGATAAATTTACGGAATTGGCTATGCGGACGATGAGGCGCGTGCGCGCTATGATGACGCGTGCGCTTCACGCGGACATGTTGATGCGTCATGCGGACACGTGATACCCGCCCCCTCCACTATATAACTTGGCGTCCTTCGCCATTTTAACACACTGAGATTCCCCAGCTCTTGATAAAGCGGCGTAATAGCCGCGGAACCAGTGGAGACACCCGCCTGAGGCCCTTCTTCTTCTTGCCAGCCTGATGTTGCGCTCTCATCCAGATAAGTATATTGCACGTGTGTCCTCCGTGGTTCTTGTCCAGTATGCAGTATCATAGTCACTTTTGAATAATGTGTTTCAGCTTCACAGGTATTGTGTATTCACATAGGAATGATTGATCATATTGCATCTTTTTGACACATTGCATCATATTGATAGCACTTAGCACATGGATTAGGAGTTACTGTCATTAGGACAGCTTGCACTTTATTACTTGTGTACTGGTTATCAATTGAACCCGGGTTCATACCCAGCGGGTGGCTCTTTCATGAGCACCCCTGAGGTTTATTATTAATATATAAATATATACATATTGATCCATTGAGCGCTGCTATTTCATGGAATAATTCTCATGTGAACTCACTGCATATTTTTTTCCTGTATAGTATAATAGTTCAGTGATGTAGGAAGTGTTTTTTAGCTTCATTTGAGGATTTTACAGTAATTTAACTTTCCACAAAGTGGACATAATAAAATATCCTGTTTGCCTCTGTTAACTGCAAATGGGATGTTTTAACATGTTAACCCCCTTGGCGGCACGCAGTTTCTGACGCTGCGTCCGCCAGGAGGTTTTTTTGCCCCCCCAAGTTTTTTTGAATGCTTTAGCTAGCATTTCGCTAGCTAAGCGTGTGTATTAGGTTGCTCCGGTCCCCCCCATGCCTGCCGATTGCCGCCGGCTATACATACCTCGCCACGATCCCACGCAAAGCGCAGTTCCCTGATCGGCTTCCGGCGTTGCCATGGCGACGATCGGAGATGATGTCATGATGTCTTCGACGTCAGCCGCAATCCCAATTGCTGTCATCGTGCCTGGAGCCGATTGGGCGGCTGCGCCTGCGTGGGAATGCTGGGGGGTACGTATACTGCAGCTATTATGGGCGATCGCGGGTGATCGGAGCAACTTCGTGCATACGCTTGGCTAGCGAACCACTACCTAAAGCATATTGCGTCATTTGTTTTTTTTTAAAGTCCTGGGGCCATGTGATCCTCTGCGGCGGCTACCCCGTATGTAGCACAGGGTTACCGCTAAGGAGGTTAAAGGGAGATAAGAGGCACCCAGATGATGATAAAACTGCATTAAACACAGTTAAAATAGAAGAGATGAGATAATGACAAAGAACTTGCACTTGGCAACGCGTTTCGTGGGTCTCAACACACTTCCTCAGGCTGAATACAGTGCCTAAAACATTAAGTACAAGGAGCTCAGGGATCAGGCAATGCTCTCATATATGAAGCAATGAGAACTCATAAACACAAATATAAAATTACTAATATAAATAAATTAATAATATATTACAGATGTTTTAATACAGTGGTGTGAAAAACTATTTGCCCCCTTCCGGATTTCTTATTCTTTTGCATGTTTGTCATACTTAAATGTTTCTGCTCATCAAAAACCGTTAACTATTAGACAAATATAACATAATTGAACACAAAATGCAGTTTTAAATAATGTTTTTTTATTATTTAGTGAGAAAAAAAACTCAAAACCTACATGGCCCTGTGTGAAAAAGAAATTGCCCCCTGAACCTAATAACTGGTTGGGCCACCCTTAGCAGCAATAACTGCAATCAAGCGTTTGCGATAACTTGCAACAAGTCTTTTACAGCGCTCTGGAGGAATTTTGGCCCACTCATCTTTGCAGAATTGTTGTAATCCAGCTTTATTTGAGAGTTTTCTAGCATGAACCGCCTTTTTAAGGTCATGCCACAACATCTCAATAGGATTCAGGTCAGGGCTTTGACTAGGCCACTCCAAAGTCTTCATTTTGTTTTTCTTCAGCCATTCAGAGGTGGATTTGCTGGTGTGTTTTGGGTCATTGTCCTGCTGCAGCACCCAAGATCGCTTCAGCTTGAGTTGACAAACAGATGGCCGGACATTCTCCTTCAGGATTTTTTGGTAGACAGTAGAATTCATGGTTCCATCTATCACAGCAAGCCTTCCAGGTCCTGAAGCAGCAAAACAACCCCAGACCATCACACTACCACCACCATATTTTACTGTTGGTATGATGTTCTTTTGCTGAAATGCTGTGTTACTTCTACGCCAGATGTAACGGGACACGCACCTTCCAAAAAGTTCAACTTTTGTCTCGTCGGTCCACAAGGTATTTTCCCAAAAGTCTTGGCAATCATTGAGATGTTTTTTAGCAAAATTGAGACGAGCCTTAATGTTCTTTTTGCTTAAAATTGGTTTGCTCCTTGGATATCTGCCATGCAGGCCGTTTTTGCCCAGTCTCTTTCTTATGGTGGAGTTGTGAACACTGACCTTAATTGAGGCAAGTGAGGCCTGCAGTTCTTTAGATGTTGTCCTAGGGTCTTTTGTGGCCTCTCGGATGAGTTTTCTCTGCGCTCTTGGGGTAATTTTGGTCGGCCGGCCACTCCTGGGAAGGTTCATCACTGTTCCATGTTTTTGCCATTTGTGGATAATAGCTCTCACTGTGGTTCGCTGGAGTCCCAAAGCTTTAGAAATAGCTTTATAACCTTTACCAGACTGATAGATCTCAATTACAGTATTTTTGTTCTCATTTGTTCCTGAATTTCTTTGGATCTTGGCATGATGTCTAGCTTTTGAGGTGCTTTTGGTCTACTTTTCTGTGTCAGATAGCTCCTATTTAAGTGATTTCTTGATTGAAACAGGTGTGGCAGTAATCAGGCCTGGGGGTGACTACAGAAATTGAACTCAGGTGTGATAAACCACAGTTAAGTTATTTTTTAATAAGGGGGGCAATCACTTTTTCACACACGGCCATGTAGATTTGAAGTTTTTTTCCTCATTAAATAATAAAAACCATCATTTAAAACTGCATTTTGTGTTCAATTAGGTTATCTTTGACTAACAGTTAACGGTTTTTGATGAGCAGAAACATTTAAGTCTGACAAACATGCAAAAGAATAAGAAATCAGGAAGGGGGCAAATAGTTTTTCACACCACTGTATGTTGCTTGCTTCTGCCGCCATCAAGCACGTGTGCTCCCGCCACGGGCACGTGCTGGGACTTACTCATCTGTGATTGGTGAACGGGAATATGTGTTCCCTGAGCCAATCAAAGAGCCTAGTAATGGATGATTATGGCTTTGCTGGATGCTACATTCAATCATTATAATGTAATGAATGTAAAAAAAAAAAGTTACACCATTCGCAAATGATAGTGTGTAGCGCCGTCTAGTGGACAAAAAATAAAATACATTAAAAATAAATTTCTTACAGTTATCAACCCCTTCTAGCCCCTCTACCCCGTAGTTACCAAAATAAAAGACTTGTTTTAAAAAAAAATGACAGCGTTTAAGAAAAAATTACATGAATAGTTAACTTAATACACTTATAGATTTCCACCCAATGTTCCAAAACGATTGATTCATTTCTGAAAATAATTGATTCAGAAGAAATCCATTCTTACCATGTATTGCATATCAATTTCCAATAGCTTCCAGCAGGGCATTGAAAATCGATCAAGCTGCAGAGTTGTACTGTTCAATGCATAGGCCATCGATCTGCCACTGCTCTTGCCCCGCCCCAATTGTTTTAAATTTTCCATCCTGTCCGATCAATACTTTTGATCAATTTTCAGTCAAAATCATTTTGGGGAATCGATTTCCAGAAAATGCATCGAATCTGCAAGGAATCTAATTAGAAAATCCATGAGTGCATAGCCACCTTTAGACACTCAGATTTTTTTTAATATTGATGTCATGAGAGTATATTATTGTTATTTTAGCAAATAATGCATTGTAATTATTTAGTACAGTGACAAAAAAAATCTGAAAAAAACACCTTTATTTTCATTATTTTCAAATAATATATTATCACTATACTCTGTACTAGAAACATAAATTAAATGTTGTGATAGCCAGGACAAATGTGCAAATAAAATGTGTGGGTTTAATCTTCAGTAGCATTGTTTATTTTAGAAGATGGAAATGGAGAAATAGTTTACTTTTTAATTTTTCCCCTTGTTTTTCCTTTTACAAGGCATAAAAAATAAAGTAATTACTGAACAAGTATCACCCACAAAATAAACCTAATTATTGGTTAAAAAACAAGATATAAATCATTAAAGTGTGATAAGCAGTGATAAAGTTATGGCCAAATAAATGGCAGGAGCACCGAAAGGTGAAAATGGCTGTTGGCGGGAAGGGTAAAACAGCTTGTGGAGTGAAGTGGTGAGAGAGGAATGTTACTTAATTTAACATAATGAATGAAATTGCTTATTTTTTACAATATTGCTAATTAAAATTACATAGTAAGTGTTTGCCCATTGTAAAATCTTTCCTCACCCTTATTTACATATTTAAATTTATTTCACATGGTGACATCTTTACTGCTGGTAGGTGCATTACTGTGGAATGTTTGTTTACTGAAGAATTCTGCATAGCTAAACAGCGCTTAGGTGGAGGCGGGTAGGGGGGCTACATACCAATTTTTCAGAAATTATATAGTTATAGAAATTGTTTCTGATGCGGAGACCAGGATAACTAACGTCAATTTGGGTGTCCTAAATCAGTGTTCCACAACTCTGTCCTCGAGGCCCACCAACAGTGCATGTTTTGTGGAAATCCACAGAGGCAGTTAATCAGCTCTGCTGAGACACCAATTACCCCACCTGTGACTGTGTGAGGTTTCCTGCAAAACATGCCCTGTTAGTGGGCCTTGAGGACAGGGTTGGGGAACTCTGTCTTAAATAACTTATTACATTCTACTATATGGCACCAGAGTTCCTCTTAAATATAGGAAATCAGTTACAAAATACAGTACTTAAAACATTTTAGCCTAAATCATCATTAGGGCCCTATTCCACAGACCAAGTTTTGATACAATTATCAGATTGCACCATTTTTGCTGATCACAAGAACACTGTGATTATCATGGGAATTGCAGTGGCCATTTTATATTGATATAATGTATGCTTCATTTTTTCTGTGATTACCTTTGGGTTAAAGTCAATAGCAGCACAAGAAAATTGTGATTTATTTGTGATTTCCCTATTTTTTAATAGGTTTTTATTTATTTATTAACCAATCATCATAAAAAGCAAACATAGGCACATAAATACATTAATTGTAAAATGTTGTTATACACTTAACCCTTTCGCTGCCAATCTCTGACTCCAGAACTGCGCCTCGTGGTCAAGTCTGTGTTAACCTTTTTGTGTGTTTAGAAATTAGAAAACATGTTTCAGATTGAAAGTTCATGAAATACCCCTAAAATGTATATTGTCTAAAAGCAAAGGGGCTGTAGAGTTATAGCAGATTGAATACATCGCATGGTCATTGTCTCACAGTTTCTAAAATGAATATTTTCATTTTTAAAATACTTACTGTTGTTTACAATACAGCCAACTCTCCCATATTTTCACCAAATTCAAAATATGAGACTGTTTTTAGTAAATAATTAATACACATGTATAAATATGAAACTGCACACTTTTGTAAAAGTCCAAAGATAAATGCACAAAACTATGAATAGATAACTTGCAGTACAAATCCCCCTGCTCATGTTCTCCCACTCTGGCCATCCTCATTGCTGGATGGTGAGCTAGTGGGCAAGAGAAGGAGGGAGTCAGGCAGCAGAAGCAGCTATTATGGGTGGAGGTGGGAGCTGTTCAGATCAACCCTACACACACTGCAGAGGCAGCAGATTTCACTTTACACTAGACTGGTATAACTAATACCACCATGAGCTTGTTTTAACCTTTGACAGCCATATTGAGATGTACTTAACAATCAGTGTCGCAGACTGGGAGGGGGAAAAGCTGGAGAAATCCACTTGCTGGCCAAGCAGCAGTAATCAGGTGTTGCTGCTCACAGTGAAGACTTGCTACAGGTTTCTATTGGGAGTGATAACACCTGGTTTCTGCTGCTTGGCCAGCAGGTGGATTTCCTCAGCTTTTCCATCTCCCAGTCAATCAATGTTGACAATTGCAGTCAGAAACAGGCAAAGTCATGCCAAGATCTACCTTGCTTATGACAGTCAAAGGTTTAAAGCCCATATAAACCTAAAATATAAAGTACATGGCAGGACTAGTGCTGACTAGTTCAGTGCTGCTCTGCATTCATTGCTTATTGCCCCCCCCCCCCCCCCCCCCCTCCCCACTGCTATATTCCACAGCTGGTGGAGTGTGCAGCTTTCACCCCCTCCCAGGTACCTATAACTATCTTAGCTCATGTAGAGCAAGGTGGTACGCACACACTAAATATTACTCTGTGTGAGCTTTAACCTACCAGGACTAGATAGCAGCAACACTGTCCTAACTGTAAAGACAGTGACGAGTGTCTGCTTGTGGGAAGAAGCCAAAATTTCCAACGAGTCAGCACCGTCCTTCATATAAAATAGCTTGTTTATTCAATAGCAAAAGTTAAAATATCATTATGTTGTAGCAAAACAGGCTGTTTTGCTACAACATCATGATATTTTAACTTTTGCTATTGAACAAAAGAGCTATTTTATATGAAGGACGGTGCTGACTCATTGGGATTCTTGCCAGGGATGGTCGTAGTCAGCCAACTTCGCTACGCTGGAACTACGCGTAGTTTTACGCAATTACACTTCGCCAACCTACGGCTTCAAAATCAAATATTTGCTTCGTATGCATTTCGTAGACTACGCGTTAAAATACGCAATTACGCGTAGTGCGTAGCGTAGTACATGCGGACGCTTAAGCCATTTTGCATAAAAATGTCCGCATGAATTCCTCTGCAAATGCTTGTACTAGTAACTCTTCTATGCGTACATTCCCCTTTCCAATGCGTAATTTTGTATGCATACAATCGTACGCGGAAAAATAGACGTGAATAACGCATTTCTAGTTTACTTCGCAATACACATGAGAACTACGCGTAGGGGCCTAAACCAGGGGTGCCTCTAGTCATTTTGTCACTCCAGGCGAGAAAACCTGTGGCGCCCCCCCCCCCCCCCCAAGCCCCTCCCCTCAGGAAAATAATCATAATGCAGCATCGTTTCACCAGAAAATAATCATAATGCGGCAGTGTTTCATCAGAAAATAATAGTAATTATCGTAATTCAGAATCGTAATTCACCAGAAAATAATCGTAATGTGGCAGTGTTTCACCAGAAAATACACTTATTGCAGCAGCAGTTCACCGGAAAATATTCATAAGGTGGCAGCGTTTCACCAGAAAATACACTTATTGCAGCAGCATTTCACAAGAAATTAATCATAGGGCAGCAGCGTTTCACCAGAAAATAATCGTAATGGGGCAGCGTTGTCAGAAAATAATCGTAATGTGGAAGCGTTTCACCAGAAAATACACGTAATCCGAGCAGAGGGAAGAGTAGAGAGGGAGAGGCAGCATAAGATGTAAATGGGGGGGTAGAGGAACAGAGAGGGGGAGGGATAGACAGCATAAGATGGAAGAGGGTGCAGAGAAACAGAGGGGAGAGGGAGAGACAGCATAAGATGGAAGAGAGTGCAGAGGAACAGAGAGGGGTAGAGACAGCATAAGATGGAAGAGGGGGCAGAGGAACAGAGAGGGGAGAGGGAGAGACAGCACAGCACTAAAGCACAGGTTTACAGCTTTACCAGCCTACAGCCTAACCAGCTTTCAAAGAAAACTCTAGTATCAAAAGAGCAGGGCACATTCTAGCAGTTATAACAGTACTGGGAGTCTGCACACAGGACAGGAAGTGTTCTTAGCAGCCTGCCTGCATACCTTCTCTTCTGCCTGTGCATGCAGCTTATCATCTCTGGAGTCTGGAGCAGAAACTTCCCTTCTCCCGGGCTGTGTTGCTTTCTTGTGCGGGGGCGGGGCTCCAACACGGACACATCACATTCTTCTCTCTGTGACTGCATCTGTCCCCTGGCTGTCTCGCTCCAGTGTCTGTGTGCAGCCAGTGACACAGGTGGGGGGTCTGACTGTCGGGGGCATAAGCTGGCTGGCCGCTGGCTCCTGGTTTTACTGGCGTGGGGCGGAGTTAAAGGCTGGGCCACACAAGGTAAACACTTTACCTGTGTGGCTACTGAGAAGAAGCGGCACGGCTTTAAAGAAGGAGCCTGGCAGAGAAGAGCAGTATTGATTGCTCTATTGGCTGGGGAGAAGTGAAGGTGGAGGCACTGCTGAGCACATGGTAGCGTGCCGAGCACCGGGGACTGAGTCGGGAGGTAATATAATATATAAAAAAAAAAACATGGTCAAAGTAGCAGCGGCGGGGGAATGCGCCTCACCACCTCATGGCGCCTCACCACCTCATGGCGCCCCAGGCAACCGCCTATACTTGCCTGGTGGGTGAGACGCCCCTGGCCTAAACTACGCGTAACGGTACTTCGCTACACGTAAAATCATACACGTAGTTTTGAGTAGAGGTGTAGCGAACGGTTCGCCGGCGAACGGTTCCAGGCGAACTTAGGGGGTTCGCATTCGCCTGCACCAGGCAAACTTTTGCGGAAGTTCGATTCGCCCCATAATGCACTATGAGGGTAAACTTTGACCCTCTGCATCACAGTCAGCAGGCACATTGTAGCCATTCAGGCTACACTAAGCCCTGGAGCCCCACCCCCCCTTATATAAGGCAGGGTCCGGCGGCCATTAGCCTCACTCGTGTGCCTGCTAGAGAGAGGAAAGGGACAGCTGCTGCAGACTTTTTCTCCTAGGGACAGATTAGTTAGGTTCTAGGCTGCGTTGCTTGCACCTGACTGATTATTATTGCTTTTAAAGCACCCAGTAACAGCTCTTTTCAGAGCTCAACCTGTACATTTTTTTTTTCTGTGTGTCAAACTGACACTTTTGTTGCATGCACAGCCTTGCTAATTGATATTGTGTGTGCCACTGCCAGCAGCCCAGCACATTCAGTGACTACCTGTGTGTGTGACAGGGAGCTGCACATTGTACTACCCAGTACTGCATATACCCCAGTACCTGTTGTGTTTACTTAACCCACCTCATCACTGCATATACCTAGCTTTGTGTTGAGTGAACCCAGCTCACTGCATCTAACTACCCAGTACCTGTTGTGTTTACTTAACCCACCTCATCACTGCATATACCTAGCGTTGTGTTGAGTGAACCCAGCTCACTGCATCTAACTACCTGTTGTGTTGAGTGTGAACCCACCTGGCCACCTCGCTGCATCTAACTACCTGTTGTGTTGAGTGAGAACCCACCTCACTGCATCTTAAGTACCTTTACTGTTGAGTGAACCCAGCTCACTGCATCTAACTACCCAGTACCTGTTGTGTTTACTTAACCCACCTCATCACTGCATATACCTAGCGTTGTGTTGAGTGAACCCAGCTCACTGCATCTAACTACCTGTTGTGTTGAGTGAGAACCCACCTCACTGCATCTTAAGTACCTTTACTGTTGAGTGAACCCAGCTCACTGCATCTAACTACCCAGTACCTGTTGTGTTTACTTAACCCACCTCATCACTGCATATACCTAGCTTTGTGTTGAGTGAACCCAGCTCACTGCATCTAACTACCCAGTACCTGTTGTGTTTACTTAACCCACCTCATCACTGCATATACCTAGCGTTGTGTTGAGTGAACCCAGCTCACTGCATCTAACTACCTGTTGTGTTGAGTGTGAACCCACCTCAGGGGCAAACGCAGGATTTTTAAGGGGGGGATTCCTGAAAGGTCCGGAAGCACTTATGTCCCGGAGTGCTTCCGAAGACAGGTGGCTCCATACTGCCCATGCACAAAAGTGCGCTGGCGTGTTACGGGGCTGCCTGTCTTTGGAAGTACTTAAGGACACGAGTGTTTCTGAGGGCTTCTGGTAGCAGCAAATTTGAACGGGGGACAGCGATGGAACAACTCCCCGAGAGAGAAACGGCAGATAGATTTAGTTTGGACAATTCAGTGGAATATGCCACAGTGTCACATAGCGCAAGCGATAGCCATATGATGCAGGGTTATATGCATCTGCGGAAGATGGCGGCGCTATATAAATACTAAATAATAATAATTTGCCTCACCAGGATTGCACTTTTATTTAGCTTTCCTGTATGACAAGAAGACACAAACACCCAGCACTAGGGAAAGAGGGAAACAAAGGTGAATGAGGGAGGGCTGGTGCACAGCAAGAGGGCTTCTGAGCGTTTTTCAAATCGACAGTGATTTGAAAAGCGCTTGGCTAATGTTACCCTATGAGGGTGTTCTCACAGCAGCGTTGTGATTTTTTTCAAAATCGCAGGTTTACTGCATGTAGCATTTTTTTGAGCAATTCATTCAGAAATCGCTCTGAAAATCGCTTCACAAAATTGCACTCACTAATTGCTAGCAATTGCTATTGTGATTTTGGCGTGCATTAGCCCAGTAAGAGGAGGAGTGGAGAGAGACTGAGAATATCCTGAGATGGAACAGAGAGCTTATCTGTATTGCAGAAAGCAGCCCTCCTGGAGTCTGGGGACTGTCAAAAACTTTTCACCTTGTTTAACACTTTATCCACACATGCAGTCATTATAACAATGAGGAGAGACCAGACAGATGTTTGCCCACAGACCCTCCAGGCAAGCTCTGCATCAACACACTGAAAATTGAATATTAGGGAAGTGTAGCCTTATGTGCAGGTACCAGCACTGGTAACTAAGAAATATGAAAGCACAAAGAGGACAAAACCAGTATATGCTGCTCAAAAAACTGCACTTTATTACAAATAATTAAAAAGGCACACACATAATCAGAAAAATGTCAGGGGGATAGCCTGGCATGTAATTTTATGTATTGACAAATACAATACTATGTGCTGCAAATGTCTAGGACAGTACAAACAATCCCATATGAATAGCAATTTAATAGATCATGTCACATCTAACTTAAAGTGGCGTGATATATCCCAACAGAGCTGTAGAACACACAATACTGGCTGAGAGCTAATTAAAGCTCAATGGGTGTAGGCAATAACCATAAACCCTACTCCAGATGGTTTATTGCACCTTGGTGACACCACCATAATGTTCCCGTGAGGAGACCCAGGTAATGTAACACAGCTATGGTCATAACCACTCACAGAGGGCAAATGTTGGTGCAACCAATATGGTCAATGTCTAGAAATGCCAATATAGGATAAAGTAATCAAAACAACCCCAAAAATCTTAATTATCTGTTGGGGTTATTGAAGACACCGTAGCCATAAAGACTACTACTCCAAATGGTTCATTGCACCTTGGTGGCACCACCATAAAGTTCTCGTGAGGAGACCCAGGTAGATAAACACAACTTATGGTCATAACCACTCACAGAGAGCAAATATTGGTGCAACCAATATGGTCAATATCAGAAAATGCCAGTATAGGATGAGATAATCAAGGTAACCCCAAAAATCTTATTTTATTTAGTGTAGTTGTTGGGGACACCATAGCCAACCACTGTGAGGAAACCAAATAAGGTAATGTATAAGGTATGGTTATAACCACTCACAGAGTATAGAAACGATGTGACCAACATGATCAAATATAAGCTATTCATAGAATATTAGGGAGCCGAGAATCTGATAACAGTAATTGGACCGCTTCATAATCATCAAGCCAGAGCCACATGTAATAATCGACCAAATTAGATAACTAAAGGAGCCATACGAATTCTTATATCAACAGCTGCTAGGTAGAGTCAATCCAATGAGCTTAGATCCTGTCACAGTACAGTTGATGAAACGATGCTGTTAATAAGGCAATGCTGCCTCCATTGTGACACCAATGAGCCATAAGATCGCGAAAGTTAGCTCAGAAAGTTCTCAGTTCAGTGATGCGTTTGAAATGCTGAAGAACATATAGATAAAAGGGCTGTCCGGATCAGGACTTATGCAAAGCAGGAATCAGAGTATTCAAAAAGGTGTCCTTGTACCAGACGTCCATTATAATCCAAAGCATACACATGGGTTATCAACCAAATGTTAGTGGTTATATAACGGCTTTTTAAACCAAGCAGTATTGTGGAAAAGCTGGTAGTAACCCACTCACGCCAGACCGCCTGATCTGAAACGCAGTATTTTGAATGCTGCAAACAGGCGTTTTGGATACAAAGTCATTGTATTGCAGACATTATCCTTGCATATAAGGAGATATCACTTATCTGATCCGGTAATATAACTCCTAAGCAGCCAACTCCATCGGTTGAAAAGCGGCCCGTAATGACTCCAATGTGTTGGTCGGTCAAAAGCTCATGCATGCGGCAATGGCGGTGGCCTGTATCAATCAGAACACGGCTCCCAATAGCGTGTAGCGTAGCATAGCGTCTACGCGTTTCGCTCCGCCCACCAGAGCTTCGTCAGGACGTGCTACGTCACCACGTACGCTGTCACCCATCCCCGTGAATTTATATCATCTAGTCAGTTTGGCAAGCTTCCAAAAAGACTCCATCTAGTGGTGATGATGGGGTAGCAGCTAATAGTGGTTTACAGAGACATCTTGTGGTCAAATTTAAACACAGCAAGCTCAACAAGGGAGCCATAATAGAATAGAGCTGAAATTATAACAAATCATAAATAGACAGACAATCCATCACACAGAGAACTACTTCAAAAAGACCTTGAGATTTAAATCAACATTAAGTCCCAAAGGGACCAAAGTTTTTAACTGATATATCCAAAAACTTTCTTTTTTAATTAATTGGGCCCTCATGTTACAATATCTCATCCCTGGATCCAGACGATAGATAGCCTTAAATTTTAATCCTGTTGGATCTGAATTATGGTATTCAGCAAAATGTGAAGCAATCGGGGTTTTATCTCTTTTTTCTTCCTTTGATGAATCAATTATAGCTCTTACATGTTCCTGGATTCTAGTGCGTAATTCTCTTTCAGTCTTACCCACATAGTGCTTATTACAAGGGCAGGTCATCTGATATACAACATATGTGCTCAAACAGTCAACCGGACATCTGATGTTATACATCTTATCCCCTGCAGAATTGGAAAAAATGTCAGTTTTGTCCACATATTGACAAACGGAACATTTTTTGCAGGGTGTCATCCCATTACGTTTTTTAAAAAAAGGAGTCTTTTTGCTTTTGTATTCTGATTGGGTAAGTATATCTGCAAGGTTTTTATTGCGTCTTGCGGTAAGGAGAGGTCGTGGGCCAATTATTTCAGCTATTTTCCCATCATTTAATAAAATAGGCCAGAAACGCTGCAAAGTATCTCTAAATTTCTTCCAATGGGGACCATATGTAGCTACCAACCTTGGACAAAGCTCTGCATCATGCTGTGTATATTTACCAGCTTGCCTGCCCTCTAATTGCACTTTTATCAGCTAGCCTAGTGTTTCACCTGAATACACCAGACACAAATCTCTGAATGAAAGGCTGCCTGGGGGGAGATTGCCCCCCTTCCAGCCAGCACTAGGGGAAGGAGGAAAACAATAGTGAATGCAGAGAGAGTATCTGTATTGCAGTCCCCCATCACACAGGCTACTTGCATGTGTCTCCTGTCCCTGCCAGCCAAAAAAGCCCCTCACACAAGCTGCAGGCAGCCCTCCTGAAGTTTAGGGACTGTCAAAACTTTTCAACCTGTGAAATACCTTTTGTAGCTGTCTACATGCAGTCTTTACAAAAGTGAAAGAGCTGAGTTTTTCCCACAATCCCTGCAGGAGGCAAGCCTTTACCAGCTGGCCCGCTTCAGCGATTTCAGGGAATTTTTTTTAAAGGGACAGGAGTCTCAGGGGGGTGTTCCATACACCCAGAACCCCGGTCTGGATACGCCAGTGCACCTGGCCACCTCGCTGCATCTAACTACCTGTTGTGTTGAGTGAGAACCCACCTCACTGCATCTTAAGTACCTTTACTGTTGAGTGAACCCAGCTCACTGCATCTAACTACCCAGTACCTGTTGTGTTTACTTAACCCACCTCATCACTGCATATACCTAGCTTTGTGTTGAGTGAACCCAGCTCACTGCATCTAACTACCCAGTACCTGTTGTGTTTACTTAACCCACCTCATCACTGCATATACCTAGCGTTGTGTTGAGTGAACCCAGCTCACTGCATCTAACTACCTGTTGTGTTGAGTGTGAACCCACCTGGCCACCTCGCTGCATCTAACTACCTGTTGTGTTGAGTGAGAAAACACCTCACTGCATCTTAAGTACCTTTACTGTTGAGTGAACCCAGCTCACTGCATCTAACTACCTGTTGTGTTGAGTGTGAACCCACCTGGCCACCTCGCTGCATCTAACTACCTGTTGTGTTGAGTGAGAACCCACCTCAGTCACTGCATCTTAAGTACCTTTACTGTTGAGTGAACCCAGCTCACTGCATCTAACTACCCAGTACTTGTTGTGTTTACTTAACTCACCTCATCACTGCATATACCTAGCGTTGTGTTGAGTGAACCCAGCTCACTGCATCTAACTACCTGTTGTGTTGAGTGAGAACCCACCTGGCCACTTCGCTGCATCTAACTACCTGTTGTGTTGAATGAGAACCCACCTCAGTCACTGCATCTTAAGTACCTTTACTGTTGAGTGAACCCAGCTCACTGCATCTAACTACCCAGTACCTGTTGTGTTTACTTAACCCACCTCATCACTGCAAATACCTAGCGTTGTGTTGAGTGAACCCAGCTCACTGCATCTAACTACCTGTTGTGTTGAGTGTGAACCCACCTGGCCACCTCGCTGCATCTAACTACCTGTTGTGTTGAGTGAGAACCCACCTCATTCACTGCATCTTAAGTACCTTTACTGTTGAGTGAACCCAGCTCACTGCATCTAACTACCCAGTACCTGTTGTGTTTACTTAACCCACCTCATCATTGCATATACCTAGCGTTGTGTTGAGTGAACCCAGCTCACTGCATCTAACTACCTGTTGTGTTGAGTGTGAACCCACCTGGCCACCTCGCTGCATCTAACTACCTGTGGTGTTGAGTGAGAACCCACCTCACTGCATCTTAAGTACCTTCACTGTTGAGTGAACCCAGCTCACTGCATCTAACTACCTGTTGTGTTGAGTGTGAACCCACCTCGCCACCTCGCTGCATCTAACTACCTGTTGTGTTGAGTGAGAACTCACCTCACTGCATCTTAAGTACCTTTACTGTTCAGTGAACCCAGCACACTGCATCTAACTACCTGTTGTGTTGAGTGAGAACCCAACTCACTGCATATAGCTAGCATACCCCCGAGATGGACAAAATGGACAAACCAGGTAGAGGAAGAGGTAGAGGCAGACCCAGAGGAAGGCCACCAGGCACCGGCAGGTCTGTGGCTGTGCGAGGTGGTGTTGCTGTGATTTCGTGCGGACCTGCCCCAAAATACAGTGCTCAGAAGAAGATCGTGAGGAGGTGATTGAGTATTTAACACAGAACACCTCATCTCCCGCAGCCACCAGCGCTACAACAAGCACCACATCCGCTGCATTTGACACTTCACAGGAGTTATTTGGTGGTGGTGGTGAAATCACTGATTCCCAGCCACTACTGCAACAACAACAAGAAGGTACAGGTACACCACCTCCTACGTCTTAATTAGGTGGCGGTAGTATGGACGTAATGTGTGTGGATGGGGATGATGGTGGACCACCTGAAGTTGGTGCACTTGAGGAGGTGTCTGAGGAAAGCGCAGCTGGCCAGGAGGATTATGATGATGATTATACGGATACCACATATGTTCCCTCTAGAGGAGATGACCAGGTGGACAGTTCAGAGGAGGAGTCAGAGAGGAGTAGGAGGAGACGACTCCATGATAGAAGCAGAGGGAGCTCGTCCTCAGAAACAGCTGGGGGCAGTGTCCGGCGCCATGTATCACCAGCTATGGCCAGCCAGCCAACATGCCCTTCAATGTCAGCTGCTGATGCCACCCTAGCGCTATCACCCCAGGGGGGTTCAGCGGTTTGGACATTTTTTAACGTGTGTGTCTCAGATAGGAGCAAAGCCATCTGTTGTCTCTGCCAGCAAAAATTGAGCCGTGGAAAGGCCAACTCTCACGTAGGGACAAGTGCCTTACGAAGGCACCTGGAGAGAAGGCACAAACAGCTATGGCAAGAACACCTGAGGAAAAGCAGCACCCCTCAAAAGACAAGCCACCCTCCTTCTACTCTTCCTCCTTCAGGTGCATCGTCTTCATCCACTTTCTCCCTTGCACCTTCACAGCCACCCTCCTCCACATCGCCTCTTCCCTTCAGCGGTTCCTTCTCCTCTGCCCACAGCAGTACCCAGCTGTCCGTGAAGGAAGTATTTGAGCGGAAAATGCAAATGTCTGCCAGTCACCCTCTTGCCCGGCGTTTGACAGCTGGCGTGGCAGAACTATTAGCTCGCCAGCTATTACCATACAAGCTGGTGGAGTCAGAGGCTTTCCGTAAGTTTGTGGCCATTGGTACACCGCAGTGGAAGATACCAGGCCGCAATTATTTTTCACAAAAGGCCATACCCAAACTGTACCGTGCAGTTGAGAGGCAAGTGGTGTCATCTCTGGCACACAGCGTTGGGTCAAGGGTCCACCTGACCACGGATGCCTTGTCTGCCAAGCACGGGCAGGGCCACTACATTACATACACAGCCCATTGGGTCAACCTGGTGACCGATGGCAGCAAGCAGGGAGTACGTGACTGCGCAGAGGACCGACTTGTCACACCTCCACGGCTTGCAGGCAGGCCTCCAGCCACCTCCTCTCCACCTGCTATCACCGCTTCGCTGTCGTCATCCTCCTCCTCCTCCTCCTTGGCTGGTGCCGCCATCTCCTCTCCAGCTACACAGCCCCAGCACCCCAGGGCCTATGCTGCATGCCAAGTGTGACGGTGTCATGCAGTGTTAGACATGTCTTGCCTGAAAGCGGAGAGTCACACTGGAGCAGCTCTCCTGGCTGCTCTTAACAAACAGGTGGAGCAATGGCTGACCCCGCACAAGCTTGAGATCGGCAACGTGGTGTGTGACAACGGCAGCAATCTCATTGCTGCGTTGAATTTGGGAAAGCTGATACACATACCCTGCATGGCATATGTGCTTAATCTGGTCATGCAAAGATTTGTGTCCAAGTACCCAGGCTTAGAGGACGTCCTGAAGCAGGCCAGGAAGTTGTGTGGGCATTTCAGGCGCTCTTACATGGCCATGGCACGCTTTGCAGACATTCAGCGTAGAAACAACTTGCCGGTGAGACGCCTGATTTACGATAGCCCGACTCGCTGGAATTCCACCCTGCTGATGTTCTCTCGCCTGCTAGACCAGGAGAAAACCGTCACCCAGTACCTGTATCATTACAGTACAAGGACACAATCTGGGAGGATGGGGATGTTGTGGCCCAACAACTGGACACTGATGCGAAATGCATGCAGAGTCATGGAGCCATTTGATGAGGACCAAACTGGTGAGTCGCGATGAGGGCACCATCAGTGACTTGATCCCCTACACCTGCTTCCTGGAGCTTGCCGTGCGTAGAGTGGTGGATACAGCTGTGGAGGAGCGTGAACAAGAAGAGTTAGGGCAGCAGGAGTCGTGGGAGCCATTTACACACGAACCCGATGTTTCCACAACACCGGCGGCAGCACAGAGGGGGGAGGAAGAAGAGGAGTCGTGTGGGGAAGGAGAGGAGTCAGACTCTGATGATGGTGATGATGAGGAAGGTGTTTCTGTGGAGGAGGAAGAGGCGGCGGAAGGAGAACAACCGCGGCAGCCATCACAGGGGGCTTCTGCTGCTCCACGTTCCCGTGGTATTGTTTGTGACTGGGGGGAGGAAGAGGAGTTGCGTCCCGTCACTGAGGAAGAGCAAGAGGAGATGGAGAGTACGTCTGCATCCAGATTTGTGCAGATGTCCTCTTTCATGTTGTCCAGCCTGTTGAGGGACCCCCGTATCAAAAAACTCAAGACGAATGACCTGTACTGGGTGGCCACGCTACTAGACCCTCGGTACAGGCACAAAGTGGCGGACCTCTTACCAACTCAACAAAAGGCGGAAAGGATGCAGCACTTGCAGAACAAGCTGTCGATGATGCTTTACAATGCATTTAAGGGTGATGTGGCTGCACAACGCAATCAAGGTACCACTGGCAGTAACCCTGCTCCTCCCAAGTCCACGCAGGCAAGAAGACATGCGGACATTCTTTAGTCCAACTCCTCGCCATAGTCCTTCCGGATCCACCCTCCACCAACGCCTGGACTGGCAGGTAGCCGACTACCTGGCCTTGAGTGTGGATGTAGACTCTGCGAAAAGCGACGATGAACCCTTGGACTACTGGTTGCGCAGGCTTGACCTATGGCCAGAGCTGTCCCAATTTGCCATACAACTTCTCTCTTGCCCTGCCGCAAGTGTCCTGTCAGAAAGGACCTTCAGTGCAGCTGGAGGCATAGTTACTGAGAAGAGAAGTCGCCTAAGTCATGACAGTGTTCAGTACCTGACCTTTATCAAAATGAATGAGGAATGGATCACGGAGGGCTACTGCATGACCGAAGACTAAGTCAGTCCCCACACACAGCATCTCTGCCTGCAGGCCGCTTGACTGCCTTCTCCGCCACTACCAACAGGGTCCAGGACTCTAGGCGGATTCCTGAATTTTTAAGGCCGCTGCTAGCAGCGGCCTCTACACTAATTTTTCTGGTGCGTGTACATGTGCCCATCCCCCTTCGTGATCATTACCTTGCCGCGGTGAAGGGGCTTGCGCATCATAATGAAGCAATGACCGCCGGCTATTTGAGTGTCTCGGGTGGGGGTGGCACACAAAAGATAATAAGGTCGTTGCTTCATTGTGGTCAGACCAAATTTGATCAGCTGGGCAGTCACTGTTCTGTCATTCAGCTACATCAGCCGGGCGAGCATATGGGCTGAAAAGCCACCATCACCTGCACTCTCGTCATGGTGCGCACCAGTCCAGCACGGCCGTCACTACACAAACGGCTGTTTGCAGTCACTGCATACCTTTCACTGCATCTGTGACTGCACATTATACCTGGCAGTCAGTGCATAACTTGCACTTGAATGGATACACTTTCAAACAATTTAAAAATACAACCATCTAAAGTTTCAAACAATTTAAAAATACAACCATCTATCATTTTCAAAAAATGTAAAAAAAGGGCAAAAAAACTTGCCCTCCGTAAAACATTCTTGGCAAATGCTTTCGACTTGGTTTGTCTTCCGCTGGCTCAAGGGTCCATCTGACCACAGATGCCTGGCCTGCAAAGCACGGTCAGGGCAGCTACAGCATGGGTCTCAGCAGGCTCCCACTTTGGGCCGGAATCCAACCTTCATTCCCCGCGGTGACAATGGCAGACTTGCCCTCCATAACGGATTCCCGTTAAAGGATTTAAAGTTAATTCATTTCAATTAGGGCCGCAAAAGGTCCTCCTGAGTCCTGTATTGTTTTTTTTGGTCACTACCTCGGGGCGGGCGTGCATGCCTGCCTGCCTCCCTCCTTGCCTGGATGTGTGGTGGTAGACGTTGATCCGGCTCCAACTCCGGAACGCAATACAAGAGGCAGCTCGTCCTCAGAAACAGCTGGGGGCAGTGTCCGGCGCCATGTATCGCCCGCTATGGCCAGACAGCCAACATGCCCTTCAACCTCAGCTGCTGATGCCACCGTAGCGCCATCAGCCCAGGGGGGCTCAGCGGTTTGGAAATTTTTTAACGTGTGTGTCTCAGATCGGAGCAAAGCCATCTGTTGTCTCTGCCAGCAAAAATTGAGCCGTGGAAAGGCCAACTCTCACGTAGGGACAAGTGCCTTACGAAGGCACCTGGAGAGAAGGCACAAACAGCTATGATTGGCAAGAACACCTGAGGAAAAGCAGCACCCCTCAAAAGACAAGCCGCGGAGAACAACCGAGGCAGCCGTCACAGGGGGCTTCTGCTGCTCCACGTTCACATGGTGTTGTTCGTGGCTGGGGGGAGGAAGAATGGATACACTTTTAAACAATTTAAAAATACAATTATCTAAACTTTCAAACAATTTAAAAATACAACCATCTAAACTTTCAAACAATTTAAAAATACAACCATCTATCATTTTCAAAAAATTTAAAAAAAGGGCAAAAAAACTTGCCCTCCGTAAAACATTCTTGGCAAATGCTTTCGACTTGGTTTGTCTTCCGTTGGCTCAAGGGTCCATCTGACCACAGATGCCTGGTCTGCAAAGCACGGTCAGGGCAGCTACAGCATGGGTCTCAGCAGGCTCCCACTTCGGGCCGGAATCCAACCTTCATTCCCTGCGGTGACAATGGCAGACTTGCCCTCCATAACGGATTCCCGTTAAAGGATTTAAAGTTAATTCATTTCAAATACACAGCAGGGCCTCGAAAGTTCGCCTCCTGTATTGTTATTTTTGGTCACTACCTCGGGGCGGGCGTGCATGCCTGCCTGCTGCCCTCCTTGGATGTGTAGTGGTAGCCGTTTCTCAGGCTCCACACCGGATTCCATCCCTCATTCCCCGGCCATTACCCGGGGTCACAAATGGCAGACTTGCCCGCCTCCATATGATTCTCGTGAAAGGAATGTGGTGTCATCTTTGCCCGCCATAACTGGTTCTCGTTAAAGGATTTAAAGTACATTCATTTCAAATACACAGCAGGGCCTCGAAAGTCCTCCTCCTGTATTGTTATTTTTGGTCACTACCTCGGGGTGGGCGGGCGTGCATGCCTGCCCGCTGCCCTCCTTGGATGTGTAGTGGTAGCCGTTGCTCAAGCTCCACACCGGATTCAAACCCCTCATTTCCCGGCCATTAGCCGGGGTCACAATGGCAGACTTGCCCGCCTCCACAGGATTCTCGGTACTGAACAAGTACACAGCAAGTAGAAAATGTAATTTAAAAACAAAACGTAAGCTTTTAACAATGCCATGGAAAGTTGAGAAGGAAGTCACACATTACTTGACATCACTAGTGTTGGGCGAACATCTAGATGTTCGGATTCGGGCCGAACAGGCCGAACATGGCCACGATGTTCGGGTGTTCGAGCCGAACTCCGAACATAATGGAAGTCAATGGGGACCCGAACTTTCGTGTTTTTTAAAGCCTCCTTACATGCTACATACCCCAAATTTACAGGGTATGTGCACCTTGGGAGTGGGTACAAGAGGGGGGAAAAATTAGCAAAAAGAGCTTATAGTTTTTGAGAAAATCGATTTTAAAGTTTCAAAGGGAAAACTGTCTTTTAAATGCGGGAAATGTCTGTTTTCTTTGCACAGGTAACATGCTTTTTGTCGGCATGCAGTCATAAATGTAATACAGATGAGAGGTTCCAGGAAAAGGGACCGGTAACGCTAACCCAGCAGCAGCACACGTGATGGAACAGGAGGAGGGCGGCGCAGGAGGAGAAGGCCACGCTTTGAGACACAACAACCCAGGCCTTGCATGCGGACAAGAAGCGTGCGGATAGCAATTTGCTTTTTGTCGGCATGCAGTCATAAATGTAATACAGATGAGAGGTTCCAGGAAAAGGGACCGGTAACGCTAACCCATCACAGATGTTCATTGTTCATGTTACTTGGTTGGGGTCCGGGAGTGTTGCGTAGTCGTTTCCAATCCAGGATTGATTCATTTTAATTTGAGTCAGACGGTCTGCATTTTCTGTGGAGAGGCGGATACGCTGATCTGTGACGATGCCTCCGGCAGCACTGAAACAGCGTTCCGACATAACGCTGGCTGCCGGGCAAGCCAGCACCTCTATTGCGTACATTGCCAGTTCGTGCCAGGTGTCTAGCTTCGATACCCAATAGTTGAAGGGGACACAGAGCACAATGGTATACAGTGGCTGGTGAGCGGTGTACTACTGTTCCCAGCAGAGACACAGAGTGGCAGTAAACACAATGCTATATAGTGTGGGTGAGTGGTGTACTACTGTTCCCAGCAGCGACACAGAGCACAATGCAATACAGTGGTGGGTGAGCGGTGTACTACTGTTCCCAGCAGAGACACAGAGTGGCAGTAAACACAATGCTATATAGTGTGGGTGAGCGGTGTACTACTGTTCCCAGCAGCGACACAGAGCACAATGCTATACAGTGGTGGGTGAGCGGTGTACTACTGTTCCCAGCAGAGACACAGAGTGGCAGTAAACACAATGCTATATAGTGTGGGGGAGCGGTGTACTACTATTCCCAGCAGCGACACAGAGCACAATGCTATACAGTGGCGGGTGAGCGGTGTACTACTGTTCCCAGCAGAGACACAGAGTGGCAGCAAACACAATGCTATATAGTGTGGGTGAGCGGTGTACTACTGTTCCCAGCAGCGACACAGAGCACAATGCTATACAGTGGTGGGTGAGCGGTGTACTACTGTTCCCAGCAGAGACACAGAGTGGCAGTAAACACAATGCTATATAGTGTGGGGGAGCGGTGTACTACTGTTCCCAGCAGCGACACAGAGCACAATGCTATACAGTGGTGGGTGAACGGTGTACTACTGTTCCCAGCAGCGACACAGAGCACAATGCTATACAGTGGTGGGTGAGCGGTGTACTACTATTCCCAGCAGCGACACAGAGCACAATGCTATACAGTGGTGGGAGAGCGGTGTACTACTGTTCCCAGCAGAGACACAGAGTGGCAGTAAACACAATGCTATATAGTGTGGGTGAGCGGTGTACTACTGTTCCCAACAGCGACACAGAGCACAATGCTATACAGTGGTGGGTGAGCAGTGTACTACTGTTCCCAGCAGCGACACAGAGCACAATGCTATACAGTGGTGGGTGAGCGGTGTACCACTGTTCCCAGCAGCGACACAGAGCACAATGCTATACAGTGGTGGGTGAGCGGTGTACTACTGTTCCCAGCAGAGACACAGAGTGGCAGTAAACACAATGCTATACAGTGGTGGGTGAGCGGTGTACTACTATTCCCAGCAGCGACACAGAGCACAATGCTATACAGGGTGAGGGGTGTACTACTGTTCCCAGCAGCGACACAATGACTGGAGGGACCCTGGCTAGCCTGGCTGGAGAGAGAACTACCCTGCCTGCCTACTCAAAGCTAAACCCACAGACAAGTGGCGGAGAAATGACGTGGATCGGGTATTTATTTACCCGAACCACGTGACCCGTTCGGCCAATCAGAGCGCGTTCGGGTCTGAACCACGTGACCCGTTCGGCCAATCACAGCACTAGCCGAACGTTCGGGGAACGTTCGGCCATACGCTCTTAGTTCGGCCATATGGCCGAACAGTTTGGCCGAACACCATCAGGTGTTCGGCCGAACTCGAACATCACCCGAACAGGGTGATGTTCTGCAGAACCCGAACAGTGGCGAACACTGTTCGCCCAACACTAGACATCACTGAGTGAGGAAGAACAATCTCGCCATGTTGCGCAGTAGTCCAGCATGGCCGTCACTACACAAACAGCTGTTTGCGGTGCGTTACACAGTGAGTTTGGTGTGTCAGTGTGAAGCAGTACTCTAATTACACTCCCTGATTGATGTATACACATGCAAGATGTTTGAAAGCACGTTAGGCCTGCAATTTAGCATTCAATGTGATTTCTGACCTTAAAACGCTGCTTTGCGTCACATCCAGATTTTTCCCCGGGACTTTTGGCATGTATCCCACTCCGCCATGCCCCCCTCCAGGTGTTAGACCCCTTGAAACATCTTTTCCATCACTTTTGTGGCCAGCATAATTTTTTCTATTTTTCAAAGTTCGCCTTCCCATTGAAGTCTATTGCGGTTCGCGAACTTTCCCGCGAACCGAACCTTCCGCTGAAGTTCGCGAACCCGGTTCGCGAACCGAAAATCGGAGGTTCGCGACATCTCTAGTTTTGAGACTTCGCCTACCAACTACGATGCGTAGATGCGAACTACGATGCGTAAATTCGCACTGGCGTAGTTTCTGCTCATCCCTGATTCTTGCATTGGAAGACACCTTGGAGTGCACAAGTGGCTGGAGTCTTAGCACGTCATTTATGCTATTTTTTCCTCCATTGGTGCTTGCCACACAAAGAGTTGCTTGTGGAAGAAGCCACACACCCCATTACCTATGGAGAATAACAGTGTGCAATTCAGGGCAATTAGAAATTAGCCAGCGCTAGACTTTCTCTATGTTTATATGTCATGTTTAGATGGCATTTAACAGCTGGACATGGCAGCCCAGGACTGGTCCATTGTGCTCCATTGTGCTACAAATGTGGCTTCTAACCTCAAATATTGGTCCTTCAGGGTTCGATAGACATTTAATACATTTGTACATTTGTAAATTTAAAGAAAAAATGCAAACATGTTAATGGCAAATGTACTATCTACTATTTTGCAGTGAATTGTCAGGAGTTTAGCATGGTGAAGTTGCTGAGTTCAACTATTTATGCTAAATAAGCTGGATAAGCTGAGGTGTCATAAAGCCAATGAAAGTTTCCCTGACTTGTATTTAGACCTTTTTGTTTTGTTCTGAAATTACCATATTACCATTTAAAAATATTTTTGGTTTTAGTGGGCCTTTTAGTGTTTGGCCTTTCCAACAATGGTGTGAACAACGCACAGATGCATACACCAATTTCTCAGGCTGAATCTAAGGGAATATTACTGTATTTGTATGCACAGTAATCCAACCACAAGGGTAGTGTTCGCATTGACATACTGTGGTATACAACTCACTACAGAGTAATACGGTATATCAATGGTATTTTGGGGTGAAAATACACTTTAACCACTTGAGGACCGTGGTGTTAACACCCCCCCCCCCCCCCCCCCCAGTGACCAGGACATTTATTACTAAAATGGCCACTGCAGCTTTAAGGCCAAGCTGCAGGGCTGAACAACTCAGCACACAAGTGATTCCCCCCTTTTCTCCCCACAAGCAGAGCTCTCTGTTGGTGAGGTCTGATCGCCCCCCAGGTGTTTTTTTTTTTTCTAAATATTTTTTATTACATTTTTTATAAAGTTTACTATTTTTTTATTTAACTTATATCCCTCCCTCCCCCAGCCAGCCAATCAGCGTGATCAGCTGTCATGGGCTTCAGCCTATAACAGTCGATCACTATTTTGCCTGCCAGGGGGACAGTTGTGCACGCAATCTCCTTCTAGCCCCATAGACGGCCGTTCACGCCAATCGGCGTGGAGCAGTCCTGGGGCTGCCGCACTGCTCACGCCAATTGGCATGGAGCAGTCGACAAGTAGTTCAGCACATATCTGACATGATGTACTCTGGTTCCCAAAATTGCTGCCCCACTGGGCTAACCCTGTGTGTCCGTGATTTTAAAGCAGTATTTGTTTACTCTGCTGCGCAGTTTGTGTTTTGTTAAATTCTATTTAGATTGTAGCCCCATACACACTCCTAGGAGTTCTGGTTCACCATGAGCTTTCTGGGTAATCTATAACTCTTGGTGTTTCAAGTCCTACCCCATAGAACCACATTAATCCATGCCATACACTGATGAAGACCAACCAGTCTGAAACAGTCTGTATGCATGTTGGATTATTGTGGCTCTGTATATTTAACAAGCTGACACATCACTGCATTCCAGCGGAGCTGGAGGTGTTTTTACCTTACAGATATAACAATGGGTGATTTGCATATTTCAGCAGTGATGCACTGAGAGACATCTTGGACCTCACTCCAGCCTGAATTATTGCAAATACCTTCTGTTTTAAAGCGGAATATAACCCTGCATTTCAACTTTGCTCTAAAACATTATTTACAGTATATTATATGCAACCAGCATTTTTTTTTTTACTAGACCAGCATTGGAAGGGTTACACAGTGCTTTAAAGTTCCTGGAGATTTCTGCAGACGCATCCAAAGCTGACAAAGATACATTTTGTAAATGTATCTAAGTGTTGAATGTGACTCACTTTCTCAGGAGCTGGAGGACAGCCAAAGAGTGTGTAACATTTCTCAATAGATACATATAACTAAATAGAATGTAACAATCTGAACTACTGCATATCTCTCCACGGAACTTTAAACCTCTGTGTTTAACCCTTCCAATGCTGGTCTAGTTAAAAAAAAAATGCTTTTTGCATATAATATGCTGCAAATAATGTTTTAGAGCAAAGTTGAGAGGGTTATATTCGCTTTAAGAAAGCAAACTTTCTTTTCCTTAGCATTTTAGTAAGGGGGCTTTTTGGCCCCTTACACACCCCTAAGAGTTCTGGTTCACCATGAGCTTTCTGGGTAATCTGTAACTATACTATATATACTGTAGATTCTCCTGGAGGGTTATTTTGTCCAAACTAGTATATATATATATATATATATATATATATATATATATATATACATATATATAGTTTCAGGCCCAGATTAAGACCAGATCACCCCACTTCAGTTGAAAGGGTGATCAGATATGATGAAATTCAGGGTACAGGGAGCAAGAGGAGACCCCATTGCTCCCAGTGCACTGCTGCAGACACTACAGTAATTAGACAGCCATGTGGCCACTGAGCACAGCTGGATTAAGACCAGGCAGGACCCTAGGCAAGCAATTAGTTTGAACTCCCTCCACCTCCCAGTTTATCAAATGAAAGGATGAACCCTAAACCCTATTGAGCATCTATGGGGAATTTTCCAATTGAAGGTGAAGGAGCCCCAGGTCTCTAACAAACACCAGCTTCATCATGGAGAAGTGAAAGAGGATTCCAGTGGCACCCTGTGAGGCTCTAGTGCACTTCATGCAGCCCATGAGTTTGCTTCAGGCAAAAAATGTGTGGAACCGGCCCTGACTTCATGCCCATAAGAGTTAAGGCAATTCTGGAAAAAGAATGGTGGGCATGCAAAATATTGACACTGGGCAAAATTTTGAAATTCTTCACTTAGGGGTGTACTCACTTTTGTTGCCAGCGATTTAGACATTAATATTTGTGTGTTGAGTTATTTTGATAGGACAGCAACTATACACTGTTATACAAGCTGTACTATAGAAAGATAAAATAAAATATTTACAAAAATATGAGAGGTGTTCTCACTTTTGAGATTCTGTATTAGTTAGCCATATGTGCCCCCCTCCCCAGATAACAGTATTAGGTAATGATTTGCTCCTAGAAATCAAACTTAGAGAGGACCTTCATGTAGAGATGTCGCGAACCGCCGATTTTCGGTTCGCGAACCGGGTTCGCGAACTTCCGCGGAAGGTTCGGTTCGCGGAAAAGTTCGCGGACCGCAATAGACTTCAATGGGGAGGCGAACTTTGAAAAATAGAAAAAATTATACTGGCCACAAAAGTGATGGAAAAGATGTTTCAAGGGGTCTAACACCTGGAGGGGGGCATGGCGGAGTGGGATACATGCCAAAAGTCCCGGGGAAAAATCTGGATGTGACGCAAAGCAGCGTTTTAAGGGCAGAAATCACATTGAATGCTAAATTGCAGGCCTAACGTGCTTTAAAACATCTTGCATGTGTATACATCAATCAGGGAGTGTAATTAGAGTACTGCTTCACACTGACACACCAAATTCACTGTGTAACGCACCGCAAACAGCTGTTTGTGTAGTGACGGCCATGCTGGACTACTGCGCAACATGGCGAGATTGCTCTTCCTCACTCAGTGATGTCAGGTAATGTGTGACTTCCTTCTCAACTTTCCATGGCATTGTTAAAAAGCTTACGTTTTGTTTTTAAATTATATTTTCTACTTGCTGTGTACTTGTTCAGTACCGCTACAATGAGAATCCTGTGGAGGCGGGCAAGTCTGCCATTGTGACCCCGGGTAATGGCCGGGGAATGAGGGGTTTGAATCCGGTGTGGAGCCTGAGCAACGGCTACCACTACACATCCAAGGAGGGCAGCAGGCAGGCATGCCCGCCCCGAGGTAGTGACCAAAAATAACAATACAGGAGGAGGACTTTCGAGGCCCTGCTGTGTATTTGAAATGAATGTACTTTAAATCCTTAGAACCAGTTATGGCGGGCAAAGATGACACCACATTCCTTTCATGAGAATCATATGGAGGCGGGCAAGTCTGCCATTTGTGACCCTGGGTAATGGCCGGGGAATGAGGGGTTTGAATCCGGTGTGGAGCCTGAGCAACGGCTACCACTGCACATCCAGGCAAGGAGGGCAGCAGGCAGGCAGGCATGCACGCCCGCCCTGAGGTAGTGACCAGAAATAACAATACAGGACTCAGGAGGACCTTTTGCGGCCCTAATTATCATGAATCAACTTTAAATCCTTTTACGGGAATCTGTTATGGCGGGCAAAGATGACACCACATTCCTTTTACGAGAATCATATGGAGGCGGGCAAGTCTGCCATTTGTGAGTGACCCCGGGTAATGGCCGGGGAATGAGGGATGGAATCCGGTGTGGAGCCTGAGCAACGGCTACCACTGCACATCCAAGGAGGGCAGCAGGCAGGCATGCAATACAGGACTTTGAGGCCCTAATTGTAATGAATCAACTTTAAATCCTTTTAACGGGAATCCGTTATGGAGGGCAAGTCTGCCATTGTCACCGCGAGGAATGAAGGTTAGATTCCGGCCCGAAGTGGGAGCCTGCTGAGACCCATGCTGTAGCTGCCCTGACCGTGCTTTGCAGACCAGGCATCTGTGGTCAGATGGACCCTTGACCCAGCGGAAGACAAACCAAGTCGAAAGCATTTGCCAAGAATGTTTTACGGAGGGCAAGTTTTTTTGCCCTTTTTTTAAATTGTTTGAAAATGATAGATGGTTGTATTTTTAAATTGTTTGAAACTTTAGATGGTTGTATTTTTAAATTGTTTAAAAGTGTATCCATTCAAGTGCAAGTTATGCACTGACTGCCAGGTATAATGTGCAGTCACAGATGCAGTGAGAGGTATGCAGTGACTGCAAACAGCCGTTTGTGTAGTGACGGCCGTGCTGGACTGGTGCGCACCATGACGAGAGTGCAGGTGATGGCGGCTTTTCAGCCCATATGCTCGCCCGGCTGATGTAGCTGAATGACAGAACAGTGACTGTCCAGCTGATCAAATTTGGTCTGACCACAATGAAGCAACGACCTTATTATCTTTTGTGTGCCACCGCCACCCGAGACACTCAAATAGCCGGCGGTCATTGCTTTATTGTGATGCGCAAGCCCCTTCACCGCGGCAAGGTAATGATCACGAAGGGGGATGGGCACATGTACACGCACCAGAAAAACTAGCAGCGGCCTTAAAAATTCAGGAATCCGCCTAGAGTCCTGGACCCTGTTGGTGGTGGCGGAGAAGGCAGTCAAGCGGCCTGCAGGCAGAGATGCTGTGTGTGGGGACTGACTTAGTCTTCGGTCGTGCAGTAGCCCTCCGTGATCCATTCCTCATTCATTTTGATAAAGGTCAGGTACTGAACATGGTCATGACTTAGGCGACTTCTCTTCTCAGTAACTATGCCTCCAGCTGCACTGAAGGTCCTTTCTGACAGGACGCTTGCGGCAGGGCAAGAGAGAAGTTGTATGGCAAATTGGCACAGCTCTGGCCACAGGTCAAGCCTGCGCAACCAGTAGTCCAAGGGTTCATCGTCGCTTTTCGCAGAGTCTACATCCACACTCAAGGCCAGGTAATCGGCTACCTGCCGGTCCAGGCAATGGTGGAGGGTGGATCCGGAAGGATTATGGCGAGGAGTTGGACTAAAGAACGTCCGCATGTCTGACATCACCCTGAGATCGTTGGAGCGTCCTGTCCTTGCCTGCGTGGACTTGGGAGGAGGAAGGTTACTGCCAGTGGTACCTTGATTGCGTTGTGCAGCCACATCACCCTTAAATGCATTGTAAAGCATCATCGACAGCTTGTTCTGCAAGTGCTGCATCCTTTCCGCCTTTTGTTGAGTTGGTAAGAGGTCCGCCACTTTGTGCCTGTACCGAGGGTCTAGTAGCGTGGCAACCCAGTACAGGTCATTCGTCTTGAGTTTTTTGATACGGGGGTCCCTCAACAGGCTGGACAACATGAAAGAGGACATCTGCACAAAGCTGGATGCAGACGTACTCTCCATCTCCTCTTGCTCTTCCTCAGTGATGGGACGCAACTCCTCTTCCTCCCCCCAGCCACGAACAATACCACGGGAACATGGAGCAGCAAAAGCCCCCTGTGATGGCTGCCGCGGTTGTTCTCCTTCCACCGCCTCTTCCTCCTCCACAGAAACACCTTCCTGATCATCACCATCATCAGAGTCTGACTCCTCCCCTTCCCCACACGACTCCTCTTCTTCCTCCTCCTCCCCCCTCTGTGCTGCCACCGGTGTTGTGAAAACATTGGGTTCGTGTGTAAATGGCTCCCACGACTCCTGCTGCCCTAACTCTTCTTGTTCACGCTCCTCCACAGCTGTATCCACCACTCTACGCACGGCACGCTCCAGGAAGTAGGCGTAGGGGATCAAGTCGCTGATGGTGCCCTCATCGCGACTCACCAGTTTGGTCACCTCCTCAAAGGGCTCCATGACCCTGCATGCATTTCGCATCAGTGTCCAGTTGTTGGGCCACAACATCCCCATCCTCCCAGATTGTGTCCTTGTACTGTAATTATACAGGTACTGGGTGACGGCTTTTTCCTGGTCTAGCAGGCGAGAGAACATCAGCAGGGTGGAATTCCAGCGAGTTGGGCTATCACAAATCAGGCATCTCACCGTCAAGTTGATTCTACGCTGAATCTCCGCAAAGCGTGCCATGGCCTTGTAAGAGCGCCTGAAATGCCCACACAACTTCCTGGCCTGCTTCAGGACGTCCTCTAAGCCTGGGTACTTGGACACAAATCTTTGCACGACCAGATTAAGCACATGTGCCATGTCGGGTATGTGTGTCAGCTTTCCCAAATTCAACGCAGCAATGAGATTGCTGCCGTTGTCACACACCACGTTGCCGATCTCAAGCTTGTGCGGGGTCAGCCATTGCTCCACCTGTTTGTTAAGAGCAGCCAGGAGAGCTGCTCCAGTGTGACTCTCCGCTTTCAGGCAAGACATGTCTAACACTGCGTGACACTGTCGTACCTGGCATGCAGCATAGGCCCTGGGGTGCTGGGGCTGTGTAGCTGGAGAGGAGATGGCGGCACCAGCCAAGGAGGAGGAGGAGGAGGATGACGACAGCGAAGTGGTGATAGCAAGTGGAGAGGAGGTGGCTGGAGGCCTGCCTGCAAGCCGTGGAGGTGTGACAAGTCGGTCCTCTGCGCAGCCACGTACTCCCTGCTTGCTGCCATCGGTCACCAGGTTTACGCAATGGGCTGTGTATGTAATGTAGTGGCCCTGCTCGTGCTTGGCAGACCAGGCATCCGTGGTCAGGTGGACCCTTGACCCAACGCTGTGTGCCAGAGATGACACCACTTGCCTCTCAACTGCACGGTAGAGTTTGGGTATGGCCTTTTGTGAAAAATAATTGCGGCCTGGTATCTTCCACTGCGGTGTACCAATGGCCACAAACTTACGGAAAGCCTCCGACTCCACTAGATTGTATGGTAATAGCTGGCGAGCTAATAGTTCCGCCACGCCAGCTGTCAGACGCCGGGCAAGAGGGTGACTGGCAGACATTTGCTTCTTCCGCTCAAATACTTCCTTCACGGACAGCTGGGTACTGCTGTGGGCAGAGGAGAAGGAACCGCTGAAGGGAAGAGGCGGTGTGGAGGAGGGTGGCTGTGAAGGTGCAAGGGAGAAAGTGGATGAAGACGATGCACCTGAAGGAGGAAGAGGAGAAGGAGGGTGGCTTGTCTTTTGAGGGGTGCTGCTTTTCCTCAGGTGTTCTTGCCATAGCTGTTTGTGCCTTCTCTCCAGGTGCCTTCGTAAGGCACTTGTCCCTACGTGAGAGTTGGCCTTTCCACGGCTCAATTTTTGCTGGCAGAGACAACAGATGGCTTTGCTCCTATCTGAGACACACACGTTAAAAAATTTCAAAACCGCTGAACCCCCCTGGGGTGATAGCGCTAGGGTGGCATCAGCAGCTGACGTTGAAGGGCATGTTGGCTCGCTGGCCATAGCTGGTGATACATGGCGCCGGACACTGCCCCCAGCTGTTTCTGAGGACGAGCTCCCTCTGCTTCTATCATGGAGTCGTCTCCTCCTACTCCTCTCTGACTCCTCCTCTGAACTGTCCACCTGGTCATCTCCTCTACAGGGAACATACAGTATGTGGTATCCGTATAATCATCATCATAATCCTCCTGGCCAGCTGCGCTTTCCTCAGACACCTCCTCAAGTGCACCAACTTCAGGTGGTCCACCATCATCCCCATCCACACACGTTACGTCCATACTACCGCCACCTAACTCAGACGTAGGAGGTGGTGTACCTGTGCCTTCTTGTTGTTGTTGCAGTAGTGGCTGGGAATCAGTGATTTCACCACCACCACCAAATAACTCCTGTGAAGTGTCAAATGCAGCGGATGTGGTGCGTGTTGTAGCGCTGGTGGCTGCGGGAGATGAGGTGTTATGTGTTAAATACTCAATCACCTCCTCACAATTTTGGGAAGTGATGGCACGTGCCTTATTCTGAGCACTGTATTTTGGGCCAGGTCCGCACGAAATCACAGCAACACCACCTCGCACAGACTTGCCGGTGCCTGGTGGCCTTCCTCTGGGTCTGCCTCTACCTCTTCCTCTACCTGGTTTGTCCATTTTGTCCACCTCGGGGGGATGCTAGGTATATGCAGTGAGCTGGGTTCACTGAACAGTAAAGGTACTAGGATGCAGTGAGCTGGGTTCACTGAACAGTAAAGGTACTAGGATGCAGTGAGGTGGGTTCACTCAACACAACAGGTAGTAGGATGCAGTGAGCTGGGTTCACTCAACACAACAGGTAGTAGGATGCAGTGAGCTGGGTTCCCCTAAACAGTAAAGGTACTAGGATGCAGTGAGGTGGGTTCACTCAACACAACAGGTAGAAGGATGCAGTGAGCTGGGTTTACTGAACAGTAAAGGTACTTGGATGCAGTGAGGTGGGTTCACTCAACACAACAGGTAGTAGGATGCAGTGAGCTGGGTTCACTGAACAGTAAAGGTAATAGGATGCAGTGAGCTGGGTTCACTGAACAGTAAAGGTACTAGGATGCAGTGAGCTGGGTTCACTGAACAGTAAAGGTACTAGGATGCAGTGAGGTGGGTTCACTCAACACAACAAGTAGTAGGATGCAGTGAGCTGGGTTCACTGAACAGTAAAGGTACTAGGATGCAGTGAAGTGGGTTCACTCAACACAACAGGTAGTAGGATGCAGTGAGCTGGGTTCACTCAACACAACAGGTAGTAGGATGCAGTGAGCTGGGTTCACTCAACACAAAGCTAGGTATATGCAGTGATGACGAGGTGGGTTAAGTCAACACAACAGGTAGTAGGTATATGCAGTGAGCTGGGTTCACTCAACACAACAGGTATTAGGTATATGCAGTGAGCTGGGTTTACTCAACACAACAGGTAGTTATGTGCAGTGATGAGGTGGGTTATGTAAACACAACAGGTAGTAGGTATATGCAGTGAGCTGGGTTCACTCAACACAACAGGTAGTAGGTATATGCAGTGAGCTGGGTTTACTCAACACAACAGGTAGTTATGTGCAGTGAATGATGAGGTGGGTTAAGTAAAAACAACAGGTAGTAGGTATATGCAGTGAGCTGGGTTCACTCAACACAACAGGTAGTAGGTATATGCAGTGAGCTGGGTTCACTCAACACAACAGGTAGTAGGTATATGCAGTGAGCTGGGTTCACTCAACACAAAAGGTAGTTATGTGCAGTGATGAGGTGGGTTAACCCTCCTGGCGGTTTGCAAAAAAATCGCCAGGGGGCAGCAAATCTTTTTTTTTTTAATTTTTTTTTTTTTCATGTAGCGAGACAAAGTCTCGCTACATGATAGCCGCTGCTCAGCGGCATCCCTCCAGCCCCTCCGATCGCCGCCGGCGATCGGAGATCCGGAGATCCCGTTCAAAGAACGGGATCTCCCGGAGGGCTGGCGACGGGGCGGGATGACGTCACCGACGTCATCGACGTCGTGACGTCAAAGGGGATTCCGATCCACCCCATAGAGCTGCCTGGCACTGATTGGCCAGGCAGCGCACGGGGTCTGGGGGGGGGGGCGGCTGCGGCGCGGCGGATAGCGGCGGATCGGCGGGTAGCGGCGGCGATCGGGCACTGCACACAGCTAGCAAAGTGCTAGCTGCGTGCAGCAAAAAAAAAATTATGCAAATCGGCCCAGCGGGGCCTGAGCGGTGCCTTCCGGTGGCTTACCCCGAGCTCAGCTCGGGCTTACCGCCAGGAAGGTTAAGTAAACACAACAGGTAGTAGGATGCAGTGAGCTGGGTTCACTAAACAGTAAAGGTACTAGGATGCAGTGAGCTGGGTTCACTGAACAGTAAAGGTACTAGGATGCAGTGAGGTGGGTTCACTCAACACAACAGGTAGTAGGATGCAGTGAGCTGGGTTCACTGAACAGTTAAGGTACTTGGATGCAGTGAGGTGGGTTCACTCAACACAACAGGTAGTAGGATGCAGTGAGCTGGGTTCACTAAACAGTAAAGGTACTAGGATGCAGTGAGGTGGGTTCACTCAACACAACAGGTAGTAGGATGCAGTGAGCTGAGTTCACTGAACAGTAAAGGTACTAGGATGCAGTGAGCTGGGTTCACTGAACAGTAAAGGTACTAGGATGCAGTGAGGTGGGTTCACTCAACACAACAGGTAGTAGGATGCAGTGAGCTGGGTTCACTGAACAGTAAAGGTACTTGGATGCAGTGAGGTGGGTTCACTCAACACAACAGGTAGTAGGATGCAGTGAGCTGGGTTCACTGAACAGTAAAGGTACTAGGATGCAGTGAGGTGGGTTCACTCAACACAACAGGTAGTAGGATGCAGTGAGCTGGGTTCACTCAACACAACAGGTAGTAGGTTGCAGTGAGCTGGGTTTACTCAACACAAAGCTAGGTATATGCAGTGATGACGAGGTGGGTTAAATCAACACAACAGGTAGTAGGTATATGCAGTGAGCTGGGTTCACTCAACACAACAGGTAGTAGGTATATGCAGTGAGCTGGGTTTACTCAACACAACAGGTAGTTATGTGCAGTGATGAGGTGGGTAAAGTAAACACAACAGGTAGAAGTTATATGCAGTGAGCTGGGTTTATTCAACACAACAGGTAGTTATGTGCAGTGATGAGGTGGGTTATGTAAACACAACAGGTAGTAGGTATATGCAGTGAGCTGGGTTCACTCAACACAACAGGTAGTAGGTATATGCAGTGAGCTGGGTTTACTCAACACAACAGGTAGTTATGTGCAGTGATGAGGTGGGTTAAGTAAAAACAACAGGTAGTAGGTATATGCAGTGAGCTGGGTTCACTCAACACAACAGGTAGTAGGTATATGCAGTGAGCTGGGTTCACTCAAAACAACAGGTAGTAGGTATATGCAGTGAGCTGGGTTCACTCAACATAAAAGGTAGTTATGTGCAGTGATGAGGTGGGTTAAGTAAACACAACAGGTAGTAGGATGCAGTGAGCTGGGTTCACTAAACAGTAAAGGTACTAGGATGCAGTGAGCTGGGTTCACTGAACAGTAAAGGTACTAGGATGCAGTGAGGTGGGTTCACTCAACACAACAGGTAGTAGGATGCAGTGAGCTGGGTTCACTGAACAGTAAAGGTACTTGGATGCAGTGAGGTGGGTTCACTCAACACAACAGGTAGTAGGATGCAGTGAGCTGGGTTCACTAAACAGTAAAGGTACTAGGATGCAGTGAGGTGGGTTCACTCAACACAACAGGTAGTAGGATGCAGTGAGCTGGGTTCACTGAACAGTAAAGGTACTAGGATGCAGTGAGCTGGGTTCACTGAACAGTAAAGGTACTAGGATGCAGTGAGGTGGGTTCACTCAACACAACAGGTAGTAGGATGCAGTGAGCTGGGTTCACTGAACAGTAAAGGTACTTGGATGCAGTGAGGTGGGTTCACTGAACACAACAGGTAGTAGGATGCAGTGAGCTGGGTTCACTGAACAGTAAAGGTACTAGGATGCAGTGAGGTGGGTTCACTCAACACAACAGGTAGTAGGATGCAGTGAGCTGGGTTCACTCAACACAACAGGTAGTAGGATGCAGTGAGCTGGGTTCACTCAACACAAAGCTAGGTATATGCAGTGATGACGAGGTGGGTTAAGTCAACACAACAGGTAGTAGGTATATGCAGTGAGCTGGGTTTACTCAACACAACAGGTAGTAGGTATATGCAGTGAGCTGGGTTTACTCAACACAACAGGTAGTTATGTGCAGTGATGAGGTGGGTTAAGTAAACACAACAGGTAGTAGGTATATGCAGTGAGCTGGGTTCACTCAACACAACAGGTAGTAGGTATATGCAGTGAGCTGGGTTTACTCAACACAACAGGTAGTTATGTGCGTTGATGAGGTGGGTTAAGTAAAAACAACAGGTAGTAGGTATATGCAGTGAGCTGGGTTCACTCAACACAACAGGTAGTAGGTATATGCAGTGAGCTGGGTTCACTTAACACAACAGGTAGCTATGTGCAGTGATGAGGTGGGTTAAGTAAACACAACAGGTAGTAGGTATATGCAGTGAGCTGGGTTCACTCAACACAACAGGTAGTAGGTATATGCAGTGAGCTGGGTTCACTCAACACAACATGTAGTAGGTATATGCAGTGAGCTGGGTTTACTCAACACGACAGGTAGTTATCTGCAGTGATGAGGTGGGTTAAGTAAACACAACAGGTAGTAGGTATATGCAGTAAGCTGGGTTCACTCAACACAACAGGTAGTAGGTATATGCAGTGAGCTGGGTTTACTCAACACAACAGGTAGTTATGTGCAGTGAGGAGGTGGGTTAAGTAAACACAACAGGTAGTAGGTATTTGCAGTGAGCTGGGTTCACTCAACACTACAGGTAGTTATGTGCAGTGATGAGGTGGGTTAATTAAACACAACAGGTAGTAGTAAGATGCAGTGAGCTGGGTTCACTCAACACAAAGCTAGGTATATGCAGTGATGAGGTGGGTTAACCACTTCCCGACCGCCGTATGTACAATTGGCGGCCGGGAAGTGCACCCCGCAAGGACCGCCGTATTGACAATTGGCGGCGGTCCTTGTAAGGGCATGGGCGGAGCGATCGCGTCATCCGTGACGCGATCCTCCGCCTCCGCCTGGCGCCGCTCACCCGCCGCAACATCCCGCCAGCCATACGGAAGCGCCGGCGGGATGTTAACCCGACGATCGCCGCATACAAAGTGTATAATACACTTTGTAATGTTTACAAAGTGTATTATACAGGCTGCCTCCTGCCCTGGTGGTCCCAGTGTCCGAGGGACCACCAGGGCAGGCTGCAGCCACCCTAGTCTGCACCAAGCACACTGATTTTTTACCCCCCCTGCCCCAGATCGCCCACAGCACCCATCAGACCCCCCCCCCCTGCCCACCCCCCAGACCCCTGTTTGCACCCAATCACCCCCCTAATCACCCATCAATCACTCCCTGTCACTATCTGTCAACGCTATTTTTTTTTTATCCCCCCCACCTGCCCACTGCTCCCTCCTGATCACCCCCCCACCCCTCAGATTCTCCCCAGACCCCCCACCCCCCCCAGACCCCCCCCCCCCCCATGTACTGTATGCATCTATCCCCCCTGAACACCTGTCAATCACCTGTCAATCACCTGTCAATCGCCTGTCAATCACCTATCAATCACCCCCTGTCACTGCCACCCATCAATCAGCCCCTAACCTGCCCCTTGCGGGCAATCTGATCACCCCCTCACACCAATAGATCGCCCGCAGATCCGATATCAGATCACCTCCCAAATCCATTGTTTACATCTATTCTCTCCTCTAAACACCCACTAATTACCCATCAATCACCCATCAATCACCCCCTATCACCACCTGTCACTTTTACCTATCAGATCAGACCCTAATCTGCCCCTTGCGGGCACCCAATCACCCGCCCACACGCTCAGATTGCCCTCTGACCCCCCCTTATCAATTCACCAGTGCATTAATTACATCTGTTCTTCCCTGTAATAACCCACTGATCACCTGTCAATCACCTGCCAATCACCTATCACCCATCAATCACCCCCTGTCACCCCCTGTCACTGCCACCCATCAATCAGCCCCTAACCTGCCCCTTGCGGGCAATCTGATCACCCACCCACACCATTAGATCGCCCGCAAACCCGCCGTCAGATTACCTCCCAAATGTATCGTTTACATCTGTTATCTTCTCTAAACACCCACTAATTACCCATCAATCACCCATCAATCACCCCCTATCACCACCTGTCACTGTTACCTATCAGATCAGACCCTAATCTGCCCCTTGCGGGCACCCAATCACCCGCCCACACGCTCAGATTGCCCTCAGACCCCCCCCTTATCAATTCGCCAGTGCATTAATTACATCTGTCCTTCCCTGTAATAACCCACTGATCACCTGTCAATCACCTGCCAATCACCTATCACCCATCAATCACCCCCTGTCACTGCCACCCAACAATCAGCCCCTAACCTGCCCCTTGCGGGCAATCTGATCACCCACCCACACAAATAGATCGCCCGCAGATCCGACATCAGATCACCACCCAAGCGCAGCGTTTACATCTATTCTCTCCTCTAAACACCCACTAATTACCCATCAATCACCCCCTATCACCACCTGTCACTGTTACCCATCAGATCAGACCCTAATCTGCCCCTTGCGGGCACCCAATCACCCGCCTACACGCTCAGATTGCCCTCAGACCCCCCCTTATCAATTCGCCAGTGCAATATTTACATCTGTCCTTCCCTGTAATAACCCACTGATCACCTGTCAATCACCTGCCAATCACCTATCACCCATCAATCACCCCCTGTCACTGCCACCCATCAATCACCCGCTGTCACTGCCACCCATCAATCAGCCCCTAACCTGCCCCTTGCGGGCAAACTGATCACCCACCCACACCAATAGATCGCCCGCAGATCCGACATCAGATCACCACCCAAGCGCAGTGTTTCCATCTATTCTCTACCCTAAACACCCACTAATTACCCATCAATCACCCCCTGTCACTGCTACCTATCAGATTAGACCCCTATCTGCCCCTAGGGCACTCAATCACCCGCCCACACCCTCAGAATGCCCTCAGACCCCAGCCCTGATCACCTCGCCAGTGCATTGCTTGCATCTATTCCCCCCTCTAATCACACCTTGAGACACCCATCAATCACCTCCTGTCACCCCCTAGCACACCTACCCATCAGATCAGGCCCCAATTTGCCCCGTGTGGGCTCCTGATCACTCGGCCAAACCCTCAGATCCCCCTCAGACCCCCTTCCGATCACCTCCCCAGTGCATTGATTGCATCTATTTTCCCCTCTAACCACCCCCTGAGACACCCATCAATCACCTCCTGTCACCCCCCTAGCACTCCTATCCATCAGATCAGGCCCAATACAACCTGTCATCTAAAAGGCCACCCTGCTTATGACCGGTTCCACAAAATTCGCCCCCTCATAGACCACCTGTCATCAAAATTTGCAGATGCTTATACCCCTGAACAGTCATTTTGAGACATTTGGTTTCCAGACTACTCACGGTTTTGGGCCTGTAAAATGCCAGGGCGGTATAGGAACCCCACAAGTGACCCCATTTTAGAAAAAAAGACACCTCAAGGTATTTTGTTAGGTGTATGACGAGTTCATAGAAGATTTTATTTTTTGTCAAAAGTTAGCGGAAATTAATTTTTATTGTTTTTTTTTCACAAAGTGTCATTTTTCACTAACTTGTGACAAAAAATAAAATCTTCTATGAACTCGCCATACACCTAACAGAATACCTTGGGGTGTCTTCTTTCTAAAATGGGGTCACTTGTGGGGTTCCTATACTGCCCTGGCATTTTAGGGCCCCTAAACCGCGAGGAGTAGTCTAGAAAACAAATGCTTCAAAATGATCTGTGAATAGGACGTTGGGCCCCTTAGCGCACCTAGGCTGCAAAAAAGTGTCACACATGTGGTACCGCCGTACTCAGGAAAAGTACTATAATGTGTTTTGGGGTGTATTTTTACACATACCCATGCTGGGTGGGAGAAATTTCTATGTAAATGGACAATTGTGTGTAAAAAAATCAAACAATTGTCATTTACAGAGATATTTCTCCCACTTAGCATGGGTATGTGTAAAAAATACACCCCAAAACGCATTATACTACTTCTCTTGAGTACGGCGGTACCACATGTGTGGCACTTTTTTACACCCTAAGTACGCTAAGGGGCCCAAAGTCCAATGAGTACCTTTAGGATTTCACAGGTCATTTTGAGACATTTGGTTTCAAGACTACTCCTCACGGTTTAGGGCCACTAAAATGCCAGGGCAGTATAGGAACCCCACAAATGACCCCATTCTAGAAAGAAGACACCCAAAGGTATTCCGTACGGAGTATGGTGAGTTCATAGAAGATTTTATTTTTTGTCACAAGTTAGCGGAAAATGACACTTTGTGAAAAAAAACTATTAAAATCAATGTCCGCTAACTTGTGACAAAAAAATAAAAACTTCTATGAACTCACCATACTCCTAACGGAATACCTTGGGGTGTCTTCTTTAGTGGGGTTCCTATACTGCCCTGGCATTTTAGGGGCCCTAAACCGCGAGGAGTAGTCTTGAAACAAAAATGACCTGTGAAATCCTAAAGTTACTCATTGGACTTTGGGCCCCTTAGTGCAGTTAGGGTGCAAAAAAGTGCCACACATGTGGTATCGCCGTACTCGGGAGAAGTAGTATAATGTGTTTTGGGGTGTATTTTTACACATACCCATGCTGGGTGGGAGAAATACCTCTGTAAATGACAATCTTTTGATTTTTTTACACACAATTGTCCATTTACAGAGGTATTTCTCTCACCCAGCATGGGTATGTGTAAAAATACACCCCAAAACACATTGTACTACTTCTCCCGAGTATGGCGATACCACATGTGTAGCACTTTTTTGCACCCTAACTGCGCTAAAGGGCCCAAAGTCCAATGAGTACCTTTAGGATTTCACAGGTCATTTTGAGAAATTTCGTTTCAAGACTACTCCTCACGGTTTAGGGCCCCTAAAATGCCAGGGCAGTATAGGAACCCCACAAATGACCCCATTTTAGAAAGAAGACACCCCAAGGTATTCCATTAGTAGTATGGCGAGTTCATAGAAGATTTTATTTTTTGTCACAAGTTAGCGGAAATTGATTTTAATTGTGTTTTTTCACAAAGTGTCATTTTCCGCTAACTTTTGACAAAAAATAAAATCTTCTATGAACTCACCATACTCCTAACGGAATACCTTGGGGTGTCTTCTTTCTAAAATGGGGTCATTTGTGGGGTTCCTATACTGCCCTGGCATTTTAGGGGCCCTAAACCGTGAGGAGTAGTCTTGAAACGAAATTTCTCAAAATGACCTGTGAAATCCTAAAGGTACTCATTGGACTTTGGGCCCTTTAGCGCAGTTAGGGTGCAAAAAAGTGCCACACATGTGGTATCGCCGTACTCAGGAGAAGTAGTATAATGTGTTTTGTGGTGTATTTTTACACATACCCATGCTGAGTGGGAGAAAGATCTCTGTAAATGGACAATTGTGTGTTATAAAAATTAACAAATTGTCATTTACAGAGATATTTCTCCCACCCAGCATGGGTATGTGTAAAAATACACCCCAAAACACATTATACTACTTCTCCTGAGTACGGCAATACCACATGTGTGGCACTTTTTTGCAGCCTAACTGCGCTAAGGGGTCCAAAGTCCAATGAGCACCTTTAGGCTTTACAGGGGTGCTTACAATTTAGCACCCACCAAAATGTCAGGACAGTAAACACACCCCACAAATGACCCCATTTTGGAAAGTAGACCCTTCAAGGTATTCAGAGAGGGGCATGGTGAGTCCGTGGCAGATTTCATTTTTTTTTGTCGCAAGTTAGAAGAAATGGAAACTTTTTTTTTTTTTTTCTCACAAAGTGTCATTTTCCGCTTACTTGTGACAAAAAATAATATCTTCTATGAACTCACTATGCCTCTCAGTGAATACTTTGGGATGTCTTCTTTCCAAAATGGGGTCATTTGGGGGGTATTTATACTATCCTGGAATTCTAGCCCCTCATGAAACATGACAGGGGGTCAGAAAAGTCAGAGATGCTTGAAAATGGGAAAATTCACTTTTTGCACCATAGTTTGTAAACGCTATAACTTTTACCCAAACCAATAAATATACACTGAATGGGTTTTTTTTATCAAAAACATGTTTGTCCACATTTTTCGCGCTGCACGTATACAGAAATTTTACTTTATTTGAAAAATGTCAGCACAGAAAGTTAAAAAAATCATTTTTTTGCCAAAATTCATGTCTTTTTTGCTGAATATAATAAAAAGTAAAAATCGCAGGAGCAATCAAATAGCACCAAAAGAAAGCTTTATTAGTGGCAAGAAAAGGAGCCAAAATTCATTTAGGTGGTAGGTTGTATGAGCGAGCAATAAACCGTGAAAGCTGCAGTGGTCTGAATGGAAAAAAAGTGGCCGGTCCTTAAGGGGTAGAAAGCCCTAGGTCCTCAAGTGGTTAAGTAAACACAACAGGTACTGGGTATATGCAGTATTGGGTAGTACAATGTGCAGCTCCCTGTCACACACACAGGTAGTCAGTCACTGAATGTGCTGGGCTGCTGGCAGTGGCACACACACACTATCAATTAGCAAGGCTGTGCATGCAACAAAAGTGTCAGTTTGACACACAGTAAAAAAAATAAAGTACAGGATGAGCTCTGAAAAGAGCTAGGTTGCTATAAAAGCAATAACAATCAGCCAGGAGCAAACTAAGCAGCCAAGAACCTAACTAATCTGTCCCTAGAAGAACAAGTCTGCAGCAGCTCGCCTTAGTCTATCTAATAGCAGGCACACGAGTGAGTGTAATGGCCGCCGGACCCTGCCTTATATAAGGGGGGGGTGGGGCTCCAGGGCTTACTGTAGCCTGAATGGCTACAATGTGCCTGCTGACTGTGATGCAGAGGGTCAAAGTTGACCCCCATAGTGCATTATGGGGCGAATCGAACTTCCGCAAAGGTTCGCCTGGTGCAGCCGAACGCGAACCCCCAATGTTCGCCTGGAACCATTCGCCGGCTAACCTTTCGCTGCATCTCTACCTCCATGCAGAAAATAAAAATCAGTCATCGCAAGCGGCAGAAGTGTAGTGATGCAGCGTCTTCGGGGTGACTTCCTTCAGCCCAATGGGTGTGCTCTGGCACCCTTATGTCTTCCTGCTGCTGCCACATCCTGTTTTTGTTCCTGTTTCTTCCAGACATAAATGAATTCACATCATATGCAGAGCAAGTTAAGCAAATTATGGGAGCAGTGAAGAAACTGTGGTGGGTAACAGGAAAAAAGGACGCCGGCAGCTAGTGGACAAAAAGGGCGCCGCCATTCACTCCCATAATAAATATCGTTTAATGGACGCCAAACAGGAAAAAAGGGCGCCGGAGATTATTAACGTTTAACAAACCGCGCCCAAAGATTTTTAATGTTTTATAACTGCGCTTGTGATGATTTAAGTTTCGAAAATGCGTTGTGACGAATAACGTTTATGAAAGTACTAAACATATTTATCGTATTTAATTAAACATTATTTAAGTTAACCACTTGCCGACCGCCTACTTCATATTGGCGGCGACAAAGTGGCAGCCCCAGGACCACGTAACGCAGAATGGCGTCAGGTCCTGGGGCACTCTTTGGCCGTGGATCGCGCGCTGGGATGCGCGCGCATCCGCCGGCAATAGGCTCCGCCCACCCGCGACGTCAACCCGCCGGCCAATCGGAAGCGCCGGCGGGTTGTTAACCCGACGATCCCCGGATAGGAAGCGTATAATACGCTTTGTAATGTTTACAAAGTGTATTATACAGGCTGCCTCCTGCCCTGGTGGTCCCAGTGTCCGAGGGACCACCAGGGCAGGCTGCAGCCACCCTAGTCTGCACCCAAACACAACAATCACTCGGCCAAACCCTCAGATCCCCCTCAGACCCCCTTCCGATCACCTCCCCAGTGCATTGATTGCATCTATTTTCCCCTCTAACCACCCCCTGAGACACCCATCAATCACCTCCTGTCACCCCCCTAGCACTCCTATCCATCAGATCAGGCCCAATACAACCTGTCATCTAAAAGGCCACCCTGCTTATGACCGGTTCCACAAAATTCGCCCCCTCATAGACCACCTGTCATCAAAATTTGCAGATGCTTATACCCCTGAACAGTCATTTTGAGACATTTGGTTTCCAGACTACTCACGGTTTTGGGCCTGTAAAATGCCAGGGCGGTATAGGAACCCCACAAGTGACCCCATTTTAGAAAAAAAGACACCTCAAGGTATTTTGTTAGGTGTATGACGAGTTCATAGAAGATTTTATTTTTTGTCAAAAGTTAGCGGAAATTAATTTTTATTGGTTTTTTTTCACAAAGTGTCATTTTTCACTAACTTGTGACAAAAAATAAAATCTTCTATGAACTCGCCATACACCTAACAGAATACCTTGGGGTGTCTTCTTTCTAAAATGGGGTCACTTGTGGGGTTCCTATACTGCCCTGGCATTTTAGGGCCCCTAAACCGCGAGGAGTAGTCTAGAAAACAAATGCTTCAAAATGATCTGTGAATAGGACGTTGGGCCCCTTAGCGCACCTAGGCTGCAAAAAAGTGTCACACATGTGGTACCGCCGTACTCAGGAAAAGTACTATAATGTGTTTTGGGGTGTATTTTTACACATACCCATGCTGGGTGGGAGAAATTTCTATGTAAATGGACAATTGTGTGTAAAAAAATCAAACAATTGTCATTTACAGAGATATTTCTCCCACTTAGCATGGGTATGTGTAAAAAATACACCCCAAAACGTATTATACTACTTCTCTTGAGTACGGCGGTACCACATGTGTGGAACTTTTTTACACCCTAAGTACGCTAAGGGGCCCAAAGTCCAATGAGTACCTTTAGGATTTCACAGGTCATTTTGAGACATTTGGTTTCAAGACTACTCCTCACGGTTTAGGGCCACTAAAATGCCAGGGCAGTATAGGAACCCCACAAATGACCCCATTCTAGAAAGAAGACACCCAAAGGTATTCCGTACGGAGTATGGTGAGTTCATAGAAGATTTTATTTTTTGTCACAAGTTAGCGGAAAATGACACTTTGTGAAAAAAAACTATTAAAATCAATGTCCGCTAACTTGTGACAAAAAAATAAAAACTTCTATGAACTCACCATACTCCTAACGGAATACCTTGGGGTGTCTTCTTTAGTGGGGTTCCTATACTGCCCTGGCATTTTAGGGGCCCTAAACCGCGAGGAGTAGTCTTGAAACAAAAATGACCTGTGAAATCCTAAAGTTACTCATTGGACTTTGGGCCCCTTAGTGCAGTTAGGGTGCAAAAAAGTGCCACACATGTGGTATCGCCGTACTCGGGAGAAGTAGTATAATGTGTTTTGGGGTGTATTTTTACACATACCCATGCTGGGTGGGAGAAATACCTCTGTAAATGACAATCTTTTGATTTTTTTACACACAATTGTCCATTTACAGAGGTATTTCTCTCACCCAGCATGGGTATGTGTAAAAATACACCCCAAAACACATTGTACTACTTCTCCCGAGTATGGCGATACCACATGTGTGGCACTTTTTTGCACCCTAACTGCGCTAAAGGGCCCAAAGTCCAATGAGTACCTTTAGGATTTCACAGGTCATTTTGAGAAATTTCGTTTCAAGACTACTCCTCACGGTTTAGGGCCCCTAAAATGCCAGGGCAGTATAGGAACCCCACAAATGACCCCATTTTAGAAAGAAGACACCCCAAGGTATTCCATTAGTAGTATGGCGAGTTCATAGAAGATTTTATTTTTTGTCACAAGTTAGCGGAAATTGATTTTAATTGTGTTTTTTCACAAAGTGTCATTTTCCGCTAACTTTTGACAAAAAATAAAATCTTCTATGAACTCACCATACTCCTAACGGAATACCTTGGGGTGTCTTCTTTCTAAAATGGGGTCATTTGTGGGGTTCCTATACTGCCCTGGCATTTTAGGGGCCCTAAACCGTGAGGAGTAGTCTTGAAACGAAATTTCTCAAAATGACCTGTGAAATCCTAAAGGTACTCATTGGACTTTGGGCCCTTTAGCGCAGTTAGGGTGCAAAAAAGTGCCACACATGTGGTATCGCCGTACTCAGGAGAAGTAGTATAATGTGTTTTGTGGTGTATTTTTACACATACCCATGCTGAGTGGGAGAAAGATCTCTGTAAATGGACAATTGTGTGTTATAAAAATTAACAAATTGTCATTTACAGAGATATTTCTCCCACCCAGCATGGGTATGTGTAAAAATACACCCCAAAACACATTATACTACTTCTCCTGAGTACGGCAATACCACATGTGTGGCACTTTTTTGCAGCCTAACTGCGCTAAGGGGTCCAAAGTCCAATGAGCACCTTTAGGCTTTACAGGGGTGCTTACAATTTAGCACCCACCAAAATGTCAGGACAGTAAACACACCCCACAAATGACCCCATTTTGGAAAGTAGACCCTTCAAGGTATTCAGAGAGGGGCATGGTGAGTCCGTGGCAGATTTCATTTTTTTTTGTCGCAAGTTAGAAGAAATGGAAACTTTTTTTTTTTTTTTCTCACAAAGTGTCATTTTCCGCTTACTTGTGACAAAAAATAATATCTTCTATGAACTCACTATGCCTCTCAGTGAATACTTTGGGATGTCTTCTTTCCAAAATGGGGTCATTTGGGGGGTATTTATACTATCCTGGAATTCTAGCCCCTCATGAAACATGACAGGGGGTCAGAAAAGTCAGAGATGCTTGAAAATGGGAAAATTCACTGTTTGCACCATAGTTTGTAAACGCTATAACTTTTACCCAAACCAATAAATATACACTGAATGGGTTTTTTTTATCAAAAACATGTTTGTCCACATTTTTCGCGCTGCACGTATACAGAAATTTTACTTTATTTGAAAAATGTCAGCACAGAAAGTTAAAAAAATCATTTTTTTGCCAAAATTCATGTCTTTTTTGCTGAATATAATAAAAAGTAAAAATCGCAGGAGCAATCAAATAGCACCAAAAGAAAGCTTTATTAGTGGCAAGAAAAGGAGCCAAAATTCATTTAGGTGGTAGGTTGTATGAGCGAGCAATAAACCGTGAAAGCTGCAGTGGTCTGAATGGAAAAAAAGTGGCCGGTCCTTAAGGGGTAGAAAGCCCTAGGTCCTCAAGTGGTTAAGTAAACACAACAGGTACTGGGTATATGCAGTATTGGGTAGTACAATGTGCAGCTCCCTGTCACACACACAGGTAGTCAGTCACTGAATGTGCTGGGCTGCTGGCAGTGGCACACACACACTATCAATTAGCAAGGCTGTGCATGCAACAAAAGTGTCAGTTTGACACACAGTAAAAAAAATAAAGTACAGGATGAGCTCTGAAAAGAGCTAGGTTGCTATAAAAGCAATAACAATCAGCCAGGAGCAAACTAAGCAGCCAAGAACCTAACTAATCTGTCCCTAGAAGAACAAGTCTGCAGCAGCTCGCCTTAGTCTATCTAATAGCAGGCACACGAGTGAGTGTAATGGCCGCCGGACCCTGCCTTATATAAGGGGGGGGTGGGGCTCCAGGGCTTACTGTAGCCTGAATGGCTACAATGTGCCTGCTGACTGTGATGCAGAGGGTCAAAGTTGACCCCCATAGTGCATTATGGGGCGAATCGAACTTCCGCAAAGGTTCGCCTGGTGCAGCCGAACGCGAACCCCCAATGTTCGCCTGGAACCATTCGCCGGCTAACCTTTCGCTGCATCTCTACCTCCATGCAGAAAATAAAAATCAGTCATCGCAAGCGGCAGAAGTGTAGTGATGCAGCGTCTTCGGGGTGACTTCCTTCAGCCCAATGGGTGTGCTCTGGCACCCTTATGTCTTCCTGCTGCTGCCACATCCTGTTTTTGTTCCTGTTTCTTCCAGACATAAATGAATTCACATCATATGCAGAGCAAGTTAAGAAAGTTATGGGAGCAGTGAAGAAACTGTGGTGGGTAACAGGAAAAAAGGACGCCGGCAGCTAGTGGACAAAAAGGGCGCCGCCATTCACTCCCATAATAAATATCGTTTAATGGACGCCAAACAGGAAAAAAGGGCGCCGGAGATTATTAACGTTTAACAAACCGCGCCCAAAGATTTTTAATGTTTTATAACTGCGCTTGTGATGATTTAAGTTTCGAAAATGCGTTGTGACGAATAACGTTTATGAAAGTACTAAACATATTTATCGTATTTAATTAAACATTATTTAACCACTTGCCGACCGCCTACTTCATATTGGCGGCGACAAATTGGCAGCCCCAGGACCACGTAACGCAGAATGGCGTCAGGTCCTGGGGCACTCTTTGGCCGGGGATCGCGCGCTGGGATGCGCGCGCATCCGCCGGCAATAGGCTCCGCCCACCCGCGACGTCAACCCGCCGGCCAATCGGAAGCGCCGGCGGGTTGTTAACCCGACGATCCCCGGATAGGAAGCGTATAATACGCTTTGTAATGTTTACAAAGTGTATTATACAGGCTGCCTCCTGCCCTGGTGGTCCCAGTGTCCGAGGGACCACCAGGGCAGGCTGCAGCCACCCTAGTCTGCACCCAAACACACTGATCTGCCCCCCCCTGCCCCCTGATCGCCCACAGTACCCCTCAGACCCCCCCCTGCCCACCCCCCAGACCACCATTTGCACACAATCACCCCCCTAATCACCCATCAATCACTCCCAGTCACTATCTGTCAACGCTATTTTTTTTTTTAGTCCCTAAACTGCCCCCTGCTCCCTCCTGATCACCCCCCACCCCTCAGATTCTCCCCAGACCCCCCCAGACCCCCCCCCCCCCCCCTGTGTACTGTATGCATCTATCCCCCCTGATCACCTGTCAATCACCTGTCAATCACCTGTCAATCACCTGTCAATCACCCGTCAATCACCCGTCAATCACCCCCTGTCACTGCCACCCATCAATCAGCCCCTAACCTGCCCCTTGCGGGCAATCTGATCACCCACCCACACCAATAGATCGCCCGCAGATCCGACATCAGATCACCTCCCAAATCCATCGTTTACATCTATTCTCTCCTCTAAACACCCACTAATTACCCATCAATCACCCATCAATCACCCCCTATCACCACCTGTCACTGTTACCCATCAGATTAGACCCTTGCGGGCACCCAATCACCCGCCCACACGCTCAGATTGCCCTCAAACCCCCCCTTATCGATTCGCCAGTGCATTATTTACATCCGTTCTTCCCTGTAATAACCCACTGATCACCTGTCAATCACCCCCTGTCACTGCCACCCATCAATCACCCCCTGTCACTGCCACCCATCAATCAGCCCCTAACCTGCCCCTTGCGGGCAATCTGATCACCCACCCACACCAACAGATCGCCCGCAGATCCGACATCAGATCACCTCCCAAATCCATCGTTTACATCTATTCTCTCCTCTAAACACCCACTAATTACCCATCAATCACCCATCAATCACCCCCTATCACCACCTGTCACTGTTACCCATCAGATTAGACCCTTGCGGGCACCCAATCGCCCGCCCACACGCTCAGATTGCCCTCAAACCCCCCCTTATCGATTCGCCAGTGCATTATTTACATCCGTTCTTCCCTGTAATAACCAACTGATCACCTGTCAATCACCCCCTGTCACTGCCACCCATCAATCACCCCCTGTCACTGCCACCCATCAATCAGCCCCTAACCTGCCCCTTGCGGGCAATCTGATCACCCACCCACACCAATAGATCGCTGGCAGATCCGACATCAGATCACCTCCCAAGCGCAGTGTTTACATCTATTCTCTCCTCTAAACACCCACTAATTACCCATCAATCACCCCCTATCACCACCTGTCACTGTTACCCATCAGATTAGACCCTAATCTGCCCCTTGCGGGCACCCAATCACCCGCCCACACGCTCAGATTGCCCTCAGACCCCCCCTTATCAATTCGCCAGTGCAATATTTACATCTGTTATTCCCTGTAATAACCCACTGATCACCTGTCAATCACCCATCAATCAACCCCTGTCACTGCCACCCATCAATCACCCCCTGTCACTGCCACCCATCAATCAGCCCCTAACCTGCCCCTTGCGGGCAATCTGATCACCCACCCACACCAATAGATCGCCCGCAGATCCGACATCAGATCACCTCCCAAGTGCAGTGTTTACATCTCTTCTCTCCTCTAAACACCCACTAATTACCCATCAATCACCCCCTATCACCACCTGTCACTGTTACCCATCAGATTAGACCCTAATCTGCCCCTTGCGGGCACCCAATCACCCGCCCACACCTCAGAACGCCCTCAGATCCCAGCCCTGATCACCTCGCTAGTGCATTGCTTGCATCTATTTCCCCCCTCTAATCACACCTTGAGACACCCATAAATCACCTCCTGTCACCCCCTAGCACACCTACCCATCAGATCAGGCCCTAATTTGCCCCGTGTGGGCTCCTGATCACTTGGCCAAACCCTCAGATCCCCCTCAGACCCCCTTCCGATCACCTCCCCAGTGCATTGATTGCATCTATTTTCCCCTCTAACCGCCCCCTGAGACACCCATCAATCACCTCCTGTCACCCCCCTAGCACTCCTATCCATCAGATCAGGCCCAATACATCCTGTCATCTAAGAGGCCACCCTGCTTATGACCGTTTCCACAAAATTTGCCCCCTCATAGACCACCTGTCATCAAAATTTGCAGATGCTTATACCCCTGAACAGTCATTTTGAGAAATTTGGTTTCCAGACTACTCACAGTTTTGGGCCCGTAAAATGCCAGGGCAGTATAGGAACCCCACAAGTGACCCCATTTTAGAAAGAAGACACCCCAAGGTATTCTGTTAGGTGTATGATGAGTTCATAGAAGATTTTATTTTTTGTCAAAAGTTAGCGGAAATTGGATTTTTATTGTTTTTTTCACAAAGTGTCATTTTTCACTAACTTGTGACAAAAAATAAATTCTTCTATGAACTCACCATACCCCTAACGGAATACCTTGGGGTGTCGTCTTTCTAAAATGGGGTCACTTGTGGGGTTCCTATACTGCCCTGGCATTTTAGGGGCCCTAAACCGTGGGGAGTAGTCTAGAAAACAAATGCCTCAAAATGACCTGTGAATAGGACGTTGGGCCCCTTAGCGCACCTAGGCTGCAAAAAAGTGTCACACATGTAGTATCGCCATACTCAGGAGAAGTAGTATAATGTGTTTTGTGGTGTATTTTTACACATACCCATGCTGGGTGGGAGAAACCTCTCTGTAAATGGACAATTGTGTGTAAAAAAATCAAAAATGTGTCATTTACAGAGATATTTCTCCCACCCAGCATGGTTATATGTAAAAATACACCACAAAACACATTATACTACTTCTTCTGAGTACGGCGATACCACATGTGTGACACTTTTTTGCAGCCTAACTGTGCTAAGGGGCCCAAAGTCCAATGAGTACCTTTAGGATTTCACAGGTCATTTTGAGACATTTGGGTTCAAGACTACTCCTCACGGTTTAGGGCCCCTAAAATGCCAGGGCAGTATTAGAACCCCACAAATGACCCCATTCTAGAAAGAAGACACCCCAAGGTATTCCGTTAGGAGTATGGTGAGTTCATAGAAGATTTTATTTTTTGTCACAAGTTAGCGGAAATTGATATGTATTGTTTTTTTTTTCACAAAGTGTCATTTTCCGCTAACTTGTGACAAAAAAAAAATCTTCTATGAACTCACCATACCCCTAGCGGAATACCTTGGGGTGTCTTCTTTCTAAAATGGGGTCACTTGTGGGCTTCCTATACTGCCCTGGCATTTTAGGGGCCCTAAACCGTGAGGAGTAGTCTAGAATCCAAATGCCTCAAAATGACCTGTGAATAGGACGTTAGGCCCCTTAGCGCACCTAGGTTGCAAAAAAGTGTCACACATGTGGTATCGCCATACTCAGAAGAAGTAGTACAATGTGTTTTGGGGTATATTTTTATACATACCCATGCTGGGTGGGAGAAATCTCTCTGTAAATGGACAATTGTGAGAAAAAAAAATCAAATACTTTTGTCATTTACAGAGATATTTCTCCCACCTAGCATCTGTATGTGTAAAAATACACCCCAAAACACATTATACTACTTCTCCTGAGTACGGCGGTACCACATGTGTGGCACTTTTTTGCACCCTAAGTGCGCTAAGGGGCCCAAAGTCCAATGAGTACCTTTAGGATTTCACAGGTCATTTTGCGACATTTGGTTTCAAGACTACTCCTCACGGTTTAGGGCCCCTAAAATGCCAGGGCAGTATAGGAACCCCACAAATGACCCCATTTTAGAAAGAAGACACCCCAAGGTATTCCGTTAGGAGTATGGTGAGTTCATAGAAGATTTTATTTTTGTCACAAGTTAGCGGAAAATGACACTTTGTGAAAAAAAACAATTAAAATCAATTTCCGCTAACTTATGACAAAAAAAAAAAAAATCTTCTATGAACTCACCATACTCCTAATGGAATACCTTGGGGTGTCTTCTTTCTAAAATGGGGTAATTTGTGGGATTCCTATACTGTCCTGGCATTTTAGGGGCCCTAAACCGTGAGGAGCAGTCTTGAAACGAAATTTCTCAAAATGACCTGTGAAATCCTAAAGGTACTCATTGGACTTTGGGCCCCTTAGCGCAGTTAGGGTGCAAAAAAGTGCCACACATGTGGTATCGCCGTACTCAGGAGAAGTAGTATAATGTGTTTTGGGGTGTATTTTTCCACATACCCATGCTGAGTGGGAGAAATATCTCTATAAATTGACAATTGTGTGTAAAAAAAATAAAACAATTGTCATTTACGGAGATATTTCTCCCACCCAGCATGGGTATGTGTAAAAATAAACCCCAAAACACATTATACTACTTCTCCTGAGTACGGCAATACCACATGTGTGGCACTTTTTTGCAGCCTAACTGCGCTAAGGGGCCCAAAGTCCAATGAGCATCTTTAGGCTTTACAGGGGTGCTTACAATTAGTTACATAGTTACATAGTTACATAGTTATTTTGGTTGAAAAAAGACATACGTCCATCGAGTTCAACCAGTATAAAGTACAACACCAGCCTGCTCCCTCACATATCCCTGTTGATCCAGAGGAAGGCGAAAAAACCCTTACAAGGCATGGTCCAATTAGCCCCTAAAGGGAAACATTCCTTCCCGACTCCAGATGGCAATCAGATAATATCCCTGGATCAACATCATTAGGCATTACCTAGTAATTGTAGCCATGGATGTCTTTCAACGCAAGGAAAGCATCTAAGCCCCCTTTAAATGCAGGTATAGAGTTTGCCATAACGACTTCCTGTGGCAATGCATTCCACATAGTTACATAGTTACATAGTTACATAGTTATTTTGGTTGAAAAAAGACATACGTCCATCGAGTTCAACCAGTATAAAGTACAACACCAGCCTGCTCCCTCACATATCCCTGTTGATCCAGAGGAAGGCGAAAAAACCCTTACAAGGCATGGTCCAATTAGCCCCTAAAGGGAAAAATTCCTTCCCTACTCCAGATGGCAATCAGATAAAATCCCTGGATCAACATCATTAGGCATTACCTAGTAATTGTAGCCATGGATGTCTTTCAACGCAAGGAAAGCATCTAAGCCCCCTTTAAATGCAGGTATAGAGTTTGCCATAACGACTTCCTGTGGCAATGCATTCCACATCTTAATCACTCTTACTGTAAAGAACCCTTTCCTAAATAAATGGCTAAAACATTTTTCCTCCATGCGCAGATCATGTCCTCTAGTCCTTTGAGAAGGCCTAGGGACAAAAAGCTCATCCGCCAAGGTATTATATTGCCCTCTGATGTATTTATACATGTTAATTAGATCCCCTCTAAGGCGTCTTTTCTCTAGACTAAATAAACCCAGTTTATCTAACCTTTCTCGATAAGTGAGACCTTCCATCCCACGCATCAATTTTGTTGCTCGTCTCTGCACCTGCTCTAAAACTGCAATATCTTTTTTGTAATGTGGTGCCCAGAACTGAATTCCATATTCCAGATGTGGCCTTACTAGAGAGTTAAACAGGGGCAATATTATGCTAGCATCTCGAGTTTTTATTTCCCTTTTAATGCATCCCAAAATTTTGTTAGCTTTAGCTGCAGTGGCTTGGCATTGAGTACGATTATTTAACTTGTTGTCAATGAGTACTCCTAAGTCCTTCTCCAAGTTTGATGTCCCCAACTGTATCCCATTTATTTTGTATGGTGCTAGACCATTAGTACGTCCAAAATGCATGACCTTACATTTGTCAACATTGAATTTCATCTGCCATGTATGTGCCCATATAGCCATCCTATCCAGATCCTGTTGCAATATGACACTATCTTCCTGAGAGTTAATGATTCTGCACAATTTTGTATCATCTGCAAAAATAGCAACATTGCTCACTACTGCATCTACTAGGTCATTAATAAATAAATTGAAGAGCACTGGACCCAGAACAGACCCCTGTGGAACCCCACTGCTTTTGGGCACCCCCCAAAATGCCAGGACAGTGAACACACCCCACAAATGACCCCATTTTGGAAAGTAGACACTTCAAGGTATTGAGAGAGGAGCATAGTGAGTCCGTGGCAGATTTCATTTTTTTTGTCGCAAGTTAGAAGAAATGGAAACTTTTTTTTGTTTTGTTTTTTTGTTACAAAGTGTCATTTTCCGCTAACTTGTGACTAAAAATAAAATCTTCTATGAACTCACCATGCCTCTCACTGAATACTTTGGGATGTCTTCTTTCCAAAATGGGGTCATTTGGGGGGTATTTGTACTATCCTGGAATTTTAGCCCCTCATGAAACCTGACAGGTGCGCAGAAAAGTCAGAGATGCTTGAAAATGGGAAAATTCACTTTTGGCACCATAGTTTGTAAACGCTATAACTTTTACCCAATCCAATAAATATACACTGAATGGTTTTTTTTTATCAAAGACATGTAGCATAATAACTTTCGCGCTCAAATGTATAGGAAATTTTACTTTATTTGAAAAATGTCAGCACAGAAAGTTAAAAAAGTCATTTTTTTGACAAAATTCATGTCTTTTTTGATGAATATAATAAAAAGTAAAACTCGCAGCAGCAATCAAATAGCACCGAAAGAAAGCTGTATTAGTGACAAGAAAAGGCGGTAAAATTCATTTAGGTGAGCAATAAACCGTGAAAGCTACAGTGGTCCGAATGGAAAAAAAGGCTCTGGTCCTTAAGGGGTTTTATGACTGCAGTCCTTAAGTGGTTAAAATTTTATCCTTTACTGTTTGTAAAACATTATTATTCACAAAATAAAGCGATCAGTACGTAACGTAAATTGCAATATATTTTTTACAGTCACTAATTGTAAAACATTATTATCCACACAATAAAATTATTTAAAATTGTTTGTAAAACATTATTAATCACAAAATAAAACGATTAGTACGTAACGTAAATTGCAATATATTTTTTACAGTCACTATTTGTAAAACATTATTATCCACATAATAAAGCAATCAGTAAGGGGGTGGTTAGGGTTAGGCACCACCAGGGGGGTGGCTAGGGTTAGGCACCACCAGGGGGGTCTTAGGGTTAGGCACCACCAGGGGGGTGGTTAGGGTTAGGCACCACCAGGGGGGTGGTTAGGCTTAGGCACCACCAGGGGGGTGGTTATGGTTAGGCACCACCAGGGGGGTCTTAGGGTTAGGCACCACCAGGGGGGTGGTTAGGGTAAGGCACCACCAGGGGGGTCAGGGATAGGTACCGGGCGGGTTCTGTGTGAAAGTAGGGTTAGGTATAGTTACAGTACAATATACACCACCAGGGGGGTGGTTATATTCGTCTCCCTAATTTATATGAACATCAAAGAGTTAAATTCTGACATCATCTGATCCATACCCCCAAGCCTACAGTTGGCGGGCATGGGCATGTGACCCACCTCATTAATTAATATCATATAATATTCCATTGCTTTATAACCCAGTTACAAATAATGCAATGTTTTATAAATATTGGCTTTGTTTACCGTTCCCGCCGTCTAACCGCAGGTACAGTTCGACCTGATAACCCCTAAACATGTTCCTAGTAACTGGCCACATCATTTCTTCTCAGAGAAACTCTGCTTAAAGAGACCCTGGCCCATATGCAATTAACTTTTCCTCCTGAGTTATCTCCTAGGAGATAATTTTCATTTTCTCTTTAAAATAACTTTTCAGCATTTTACAGTTGAAAAAGTATCCAAAAGTTGGTGAAAAAGTACTATCAAAATTATTTTGAGTATTTTTTCGCTTGCTGCTGGTTTTAAAAAGCATTTTATGACAAGGTATGAAAATATCATTTAGGAGAAAACTAAGTAGAAAAAGTTAATTGCAAGTGGACCCCTGTATCTCAAGTCTTTAGACTTCAGTACCTGAGGCTAGAGTTCAAGTACACTTACATTCTAACACAGGTCATGGAAGCAGTGATTGCAGGTAGACATGGAGGTCGGAGCAATGACTTGAGAGGGAATGTGATGTGCCCACAGATATTAGAATCAAGTAGCCATGTGCCCCCAGATAGAGGAACTATATAGCAATCTGCTCCTTAGAAATCAGAATTAGGAAGCTACTTGCCTCTTCTGTTGCACCCCCCCCCCCCCCCCTCACCCCTCCCCCTTTGCACTGAAAGCAGCAGTGGATAGCGAAGCAGATCTGATCATCTAATTGTGAAGTGGAAAATTGTATTTCTGTGCCATGCAGGTAGTTATCTAGCAGGAAAGGGGAATCTGGGGGCTTTAGATACCCTAGACAGTGGATTTTTACCATGGTTGCAAATGATTAGCAATTTTAGAATATCATAGTTAACTGAGTTTAAAAGGTAATTTTAAAAGCAACATGTAACATGTCTTGCTTTAAAATATACTGTGTATTTTACGTCTCTGAATATTGAAATATGCTTTAAACAGTCAATACAATATACTCTGCATGTCATCTATAATTATTAATAATCATGCTGTGTCATGAACTTGTTTCAATGCAGTTTTCAGAAAATCAGCACTAGAGGGCGCTAGCTCATTACTTTTCAATGATAAGAAGCTTAGAAGCAGTAATTGTATATGCTGTTGCTCTGTTGTGTGCCTCTATAAAACTACCGTAAATAATAATAAACCACATGGAAGCACAGAAGTCAATACAACATGTAGAGATACAGAACAATGTATACATAAAGTAACTGGTACAATTTATTTAGTTAAAGCAAACCTACAGCATATGAGAAAAATACTTATACAGAGATGTTTTTTGTCTTTTAAACCCGCATGTATTTCACAGTACCATATTTTCCACCATATAAGTCGCTCTGGAATATAGGATGCAGGTTTATGCTGGGAATACACCATACGTTTTTACCCCCGATAGATGGGTTCGACAGATAATTTCCGACATGTCCGATATTCCTTACGGTCATTCTTTGGCTCGATTTCTCATAGAAGTGAATGGAAAAAGATAAGAAAAACGTGCGGAAAATAAGAGAATCGAGTGCAGAATTAAGCGGAAAACGATAGGGTGGAAAATCGTGTGTACCCAGCATTAGAGGGCAAATCCAGGTAAAAAAAATATATACATACTAAACCTGGTGCGTTCATGTTCCAGGAGTGTCTTCTACATGTTCTCCCCCAAATGGTGTCCTCCTGTGTCCCTTATGTGTCCATGTGTCCCTTATGTGTCCTCTGGTTTCCCTTATGTGTTCTTCGGTGTCCCTTATGTGTCTATTATGTCCTCCATGTGTCCCTTGTGTGTCCTCTGATGTTCCCCTGTGTCCCTTATGTGTCCTTCTGTGCCCCTTGTATCCTCCATGTGTCCCCTTATGTGTCCTTCTGTGTAAATGTGTCCTCCTGTGTCCCCTTTGGTCCCTCTTATGTCCCTGGAGCCTAGCTTGCCCGCTTCCCTCTCTCCTTGTGCCAATGCAACCCCCCTTTACGTCTCCACACTCCCTCCCCTCCCCGTTTAAGTGTAGAAGTGATGGGCAGCTGGCTTACATACTCCATGACCCTGGGGATTGCAGTCATCCGAGCCACCCGCATACCTCAGTTTCTCTGTGTATCCCATCCACTTCCCCCCTCCCCCCCCCCCTCCCTCGGGTAAGTGTAAAAGGGATTGGGCAGCCGGCTTACCTAGTCCATGCGCCCGCAAGGATTGCAGACACCCGACTCCTCCGTGCGGCTGGCTCTACTGAAAGTTTTGTACTAATGACGCGATAAGTGCAAGACTTTCACTAGAACCAGTGGCATGGAGAAGACAGCGGGTGTCTGCAATCCCCGGGGGCATGGATCATGTAAGCCAGCTGCCCTACACTTACACGGGGGGGGGAGGGGTGATGCAAGGGTGGTTGTCGATACTTGGCGGAGAGAATGAGGCATGCGGGGGACTCGGATGCTCAGATGGCTGTAATCCCCAGGGGCATGGAGTATGTAAGCCAGCTGCCCATCACTTCTACACGGGGGGGGTTGCAGATGCACGGGGAGAGAGCGAAGCACGCGGGGGAGCAGGCACACAGGCAGGGAATCCCCGACTTGGCGGCGGGTCGCAGTTCATAGTGGTGGGCGTTTGTAAGTCGGGGATTCCCTGCCTTTGCCGTATAAGACACATGGACTTTTTTCCCTATTTTTGGGGGAGAAAAGGTGTGTCTTATACGACAGAAAAAACAGTACTTTTCATTGTTGACAGCTGACCAGAGTTACCATAGAGTGAGTTGAGCTCCAGAACTTTGCCAGTTCTTAGTGAATTGTTACAAAAAAAACTGTAGTGTAAACGACGTAATCAAACAAATAGCTTTTTTTTTTTTTTTTTTATAATATCCATTTATAAATGATTTAGTCATTGTTTGCCCATTGGAAAACCTATCTTCAACCTTATTTATATTCTGAAATTTATCACAGGTGGCAAACATTTTTAGTTCTGACAGTTGCATCTCTGTGGAGCATCTTTTATGAAAAGTTCTAAAGCCAGTAGGAAATATACCTGGTCTAGCCGAATGCACTGGGAGGAAAATTCTGCATATCTAAACGGCCTAGGCTAAGCAGGACTGGGAGAGTAGGGTTACATATGAAAATACAGCAATATAGAGATATAGGAATAGTTTCTGAAGCTAATGCCAAGAAAAGTAACATAAAAGTGGGTATCCTGAATAATTGACTGCATTCTACTATATGCCACTGAGGTACCTCTTTAAGAAGCAATAGGGTCAGCCACTGACTCTGAATATACTGATTATTTGCCATACGTTTTTTTTCTGCAAGAAATCTCTGATTATCAGTGATGTAGCGAACATCAAATTTTCTGTTGACGAAAGCAAATTTTTGACAAACGTTCAGTCTCCATAGACTTAAATGGCAGGTGAACGGCCACCGATCTTAGCCGTTAATAGCAAGGCCCCCTTACATGTAAGACATACCAAATTTGCAGGGTATTTGAAGGAAGACAGTGGGAATAAGAGGGATTTTTTTCAACATTAAGAAAATCAATATTAAAGGAATACTGTAGGGGGTCGGGGGAAAATGAGTTGAAGTTACCCGGGGCTTCTAATGGTCCCCCACAGACATCCTGTGCCCGCGCAGCCACTCACCGATGCTCCGGCCCCGCCTCTGGTTCACTTCTGGAATTTCAGACTTTAAAGTCTGAAAACCACTGCACCTGCGTTGCCGTGTCCTCACTCCCGCTGATGACACCAGGAGCGTACTGCGCAGGCCCAGTATGGTCTGAGCCTGCGGCGTGCGCTCTTGGTGACATCAGGGGAAGCGAGGACACGGCAACGCAGGCGCAGTGGTTTTCAGACTTTAAAGTCTGAAATTCCAGAAGTAAACTGGAGGCGGGGCCAGAGCATCGGTGAGAGGCTGCGAGGGCGCAGGATGCCTACGGGGCACCATTAGAAGCCCCGGGTAACTTCAACTCATTTTCCCCCGACCCCCTACAGTATCCCTTTAAAGTTCTTGTACTGAGTGTGGGAAATGGTTTAATGGCCGCTGACTTTATTGGTTAATAGCAAACCCCCCAAAAGTGCTAGAAACACCAAATTTGCAGGGTATGTTAAGAACATAGTTCTTAGTCATAGACAGTGTGAACAAGTGGAAAACATTTTTTCAAAAAGACCTTACAGTTTTTGAGAAAATCGACGATAAAATTAGAGGAAAAAAGTCTATATTTAAATGCGGTAAAATGACAGATAATGTATCACCATGTATATAAATGTGCATATATATATATATATATATATATATATATATATATATATATATATATATATATATATATATGTATGTATGTGTGTGTTCAGAGTGTGGGAAATATAGAAAAAAAAAGGGAGTGGGGTCCCCCCTCGCGAGCCTCTTTAACCCCTTGTCCCAATGCAGGATGGGATAGCCGTAATGCGGAGGCACAAGGGGACAGAAGGAGGCACAGGGGACATAAGGAGGCACAAATGGGCACAGAAGGAGGCACCAGGAGGCAGAGGTCACAGAGGGGGGCTGAAGGAGGCACATGGAGACAGAAAGAGACACAAAGGGGGACAGAAGGACAAGCAGGGTGGAGAGGTGGCACGGGGGACTGAAGGAAGCATAAAGGGGTCAGAAGGAGGCAAAGAGGGGGAAAGAAAAATGCACAAGGGGACAGCGGTATGCATGGGAGAGATGTGGCACAAAGGAACACAGTGACAGCTGCCTGCAAATTACACTACCCGGACACAGCAGAAGCAGGTGATGGAACACCTATGGGGGTGGGGTTTAGTCTGTCAGGGTGGGGCTTAAGCGAGGGGTATGGCACCCCCAGGACCAACATAGAGGGGCCTTCAGGATAGCCTGGCAGTAGGGTTGCCAACTGTCCGTGGACCGTGGTTTTCGAACAGGCATCCTTTCAAAAAGTGGCTTATTGCAGTAATTCTTAATGCACATGTGTGCTTTGCAGTACAGTCTGATCCCTGGACCCCTGAGCAGAAAAAGACCTTCTTCTCTGTTCCTTCCTCCTGCCAATCTGTAAGCTGCTTTGGTGCTGGTTAAGAGAGGCTGCAGTGCACGTCTGCACACACAACCCTGTCTAAGGCCCAGTGCACACCAAAAACCTCTAGCAGATCTGCAAAACACTAGAGGTTTTTGAAGCAGATTTCAGAGCGATTCTAGGCATGTTTTATTAACATGCCTAGCGTTTTTTGGAGCCTGTCGCAAATCGCCCAAGTAAGAACGGGCCCATAGGGTTTTATTACACTAGCGCTTTCAAAAGCGCTAGTGTTTGAGCGTTTTGCCGAAATCGCCGGCAAAATGCTCTAGTGTGAATGGGCCCTTAGAGACGTTTTCTAAACATGACTAGCGTTTTTTGGAGCGTTTTTGTGTAGCAGATTTCATATATTGTTCCAGTTAAGCTTTTACTGAAAAGCTTCTGTAACAAAAACGCCTGGAAAAACGCTCTGATCTAGCGTTTTTCAGAGCGGTTTTCCACTTTCCTATACTTTAACATTGAGGCAGAAACGCCTCAGAAATCTAAAAAATTCTGCAACCCCCGAGTTTGCATTTGTGGAAAAAACGAACCACTCTGGTGTGCACCATCCCATTTACTTTCATTAGCCAAGCGGTTTTCCCCCTGCAAGCGTTTTTTAAAAATGCTTCAGAACTGCTCTGGTGTGCACCAGCCCTAACTTACCAGCAGCAGCAGGAGAGTGAGGGCTTGTTCACACCTAGGGCGTTTTCACCTTTTTTTAAGTGCCGGCAATATTCAAAATCACCCTAAATGCTTTGTGCAATGATTTTCTATGAGTGTTTGATTCCGTTCTGCTCACTAAAGCGCTGCCTGTACCATTTTTGGGCGATTTGCCTCAATGGAAGGTGAAGGAAAATCACAAAGTGCTTGAAAAGGCGCTTTGTATAGTGATTTCCCCAGCGCTTTCATTAATAAATCCATTGCATTTATTATTTGCGGGTGAAAAAGGGGGGGGGGGTGGAGCACAAAAAAATCAAAACGATGGCGTCAGCGATTTTGATTTTAGATGTGAACAAAGCCTGAGAGTGTCCAGGATGGTAGGATTCATCCTCCTACATGTTCTTCTCCTCCCCAGCTGGTAATCACCATAAACGTAAGATAACATCCTGCCACATCCAGCTGGGGGGAGAAAGAGACAGTGCAGGAGGATTTGTACCAGAGCACTGTACGTTTTCACCTTGGAAGCAGCAGAGCAGACGAGTAGAGATGGCCCGAACGGTTCGCCGGCGAACGGTTCCAGGCGAACTTTGGGTGGTTCGAAATCACATGCGAACGCGAACTTTCCCGGAAGTTCAGTTCGCCCCCATAGTGCACCATTAGGGTCAACTTTGACCCTCTACATCACAGTCAGCAGGCCCGTTGTAGCCAATCAGGCTACACTATCTCCTGGAGCCACCCCACCCCTTATATAAGGCAGGCAGCGCCGGCCATTATAGTTGTTCATGTCCTTGTAGTAATTAGTAAAGGGAAAGCTGCTGGCAGACTCTCATAGGGAAAGATTAGTTAGGCTCTTGTAAGGTTGTTAGTTTGCTCCTGGCTGATTGTTATTCCTAAAATAGCACCCCACAACAGCTCTTTTGAGAGCTAATCTTGTTCTTATGCTTTTTTTTTTTTTACCCTCCTCCCTTGTCTTGTCTTCCAGGGATTTGTAGGATGTCAAAAGCCAGCTTACATACCTTGGCTGGGAATCGAACCCAGATCAACTGCTTTGAAGGCAGCTATGCTCACCACTACACCACCACCAACACTACATGTTGAAGCCAGCCTAGCATGTACCATTGTGATATGCCCAAGAGAAAAATGAGCTTGCTTAGGGATTTGTAGGATGTCAAAACCAACCTCACATACATTGGCCAGGAATCGAACCAAAGTCGACTGCTTTGAAGGCAGCTATGCTCACCACTATACCACCAACACTACATGCTGAAGCCAGCCTAGCATGTACCATTGTGATATACCTAAGAGAAAAATGAGCTTGCTTAGGGATTTGTAGGATCTCAAAAGCAACCTCACATACATTACCCAGGTCAACTGCTTTGAAGGCAGCTATGCTCACCACTGTACCACCAACGCTACATGCTTAAGCCAGCCTAACATGTACCATTGTGATATACCCAAGAGAAAAATGAGCTTGCTTCTTTGCCTAAATTTGCTAGATGAAAGCAGTGGGACACATGGTGATACTGCTTACCGGCTTCAATTCAAGACTTCAGAAAGATCATGTGCCCCCCTGGATGATGCTGGTGTAACACACACAGCAAAGGACAGCAATTTGAAGTCTGGAAGATTCCAGGGCAAGGGTGGGAAGGATGAAAAGCTAGGTGGCCATGCAACCATTCCTGCTAACCTAAAGCTTACTTGTGTCTTACAACACATTGGCTTAAGACTTTACCAAATCCAATGCTCCAATATGGGGAAGCTTCTCTGTTTGCTGTTTTGATTTTTTTTAAGTGTGGTGTCACAGTTCACTCATCTCTTCAACTACAAGAAAGGCCCAGGAGTAGTCTTAGCTACTGTAATATCTATGTTACGGCAGGGCCCTTATTACACTTTCTCTTACAGGGCTATGGAAACCGTTTTGCCCATGCGATAAAGCGAGGTGTATGTAAGCGGGCTTTTGACATCCTACAAATCCCTGGAAGACAAGACAAGAGAGGAGGAGGGTGGAAGTTTAGGCCTGCAATTTAGCATTGAATGTGATTTCTACCCTTAAAACACTGCTTTGCGTCAAAACTAAATTTATTTCTGGGACTTTTGACATCTAATTTACTCCGCCATGCCCCCCTCCAGGTGTTAGACCCCTTGAAATATCTTTTCCATCACTTTTGTGGCCAGCAAATTTTTTTTCTAGTTTTCCAAGTTCGCCTCCCCATTGAAGTTTATTGTGTTTCGCGAAAGTTCGCACGAACCAAACTTTTGTGGAGGTTCTGGCCATCTCTACAAATGAGCAGTGCACAGCATGCACAGTGACACACAGCCTGCATGATTAGAACATGGAGTGAGATCAGTAAGTTTATCAGCTTTCTGCAGTGCAAAGGGTGGGGGCTCCTGGCTGCTGGGAGTCCTAGGACAGAACACACAGACAGGAAGCATGCAGGGTAAGGAGCCTCCTGATCTGAGCCAGATATCCCTGACCAACGGTGACCTGGAGTCAAGTTATCGTCAGTTGGCTATCCTCCTGCCACTTGTCTTGGCTTTCTGAACCCTCTAGTGGCAAATACTTATTAAGTCTCTGGAAACAGGCCAGCAAGTCCTGTCAGAGCATGCTGAGACTTGCAGTTCCCAAGTGTGCATAGGCATCCGCACACAATTTTCTGGGGGGGCAAAAATGGAGGGGCAAGTCGTGCGGCATCGGGAGAAAAGCTGAAATATGGGCGTAGCCATGGACCAGGATCGGATGCAATGGTGGGACTAGGACTATGGTAGGGATTAGATTGTGAGCGCCTCTGTCACGGGTGCTGGTGACATGTGTCCCCCTCCCCATTTAGGTAGTGACAGGGACTCTCCACATTTAGTGACAGGGACCCCCCCCCCCCCCCCAGTTTAGGTGGTGACAAGTGCCCCCCTAGTTTAGGTGATGACAAGTGCCCCCCGATTTTAGAAGGTGCTGGGCACTTTGCCTTGCAGGGTGGTTTGCTTTGCAGGGCTGGGGGCTTTGCTTTGCTGGGCGCTTTGCTTTGCAGGGCTGGGTGCTTTGCTTTGCACTTTGCTTTGCTGGGTGCTTTGCTTGGCTGTGTGCTTTGCTTTGCTGGGCACTTTGCCTTGCAGGTTGCTTTGCTTTACTAGGCTGGGGGTTTTGCATTGCTGGGAGCTTTGCTTTGCATGGCTAGGGACTTTGCTGGGCACTTTGCAGGACTGGGAGCTTTGCTGGGCTGGGGGCTTTGCTGGGAAGTTTGCAGGGATGGGAGCTTTGCTGGGTGCTTTGCAGGGCTGGGGGCTTGGCTGGGTGTTTTGCAGGGCTGGGGGCTTGGCTGGGTGTTTGCAGGGCTGGGGGCTGGGGGCTGCATGCTGATCACAGACCCCAGATCAGGGAGATCGGAGAGGCAGCGAGAGGCAGAGAAGGGCGCACGCTATCCGACCAATGATGCCACTTCCGCATTGAAGTGTTTGCGTCCTGCGGGTAGCGTGCATCTCGACACCTCACCGGTCTGAGACCTGTGAGTTGCGGGGATGGAGAAGATGTTGCGGCAGCTGGTGGTGACTGTAATAAATCACATTTAGATTCGGCACCAGCATCTCATCAGAGCTGCAACTCACAGCGACAGCATACAGGAGATAGAGCTGAGACAGCCTTCTTCACCTTTCAAAGGGGTTTATTAAGCATCTTGTGTTACAGTTTGATTTCTTCAAAGTATAAATAGTCTTTCCTATGTCTTATGTACATCACATATATTTACAGCATACATACAGGGAGTTAGTATTCTAACTAGGAAGCATAGAGAGCCGGATAGCTGGAAAGTAGAGTACAGTTCCCTTTTCCCTCCGTGCTCCCTCTTTATATGAACATCAAAGAGTTAAATTCTGACATCATCTAAGCCATACCTCCACACGGACAATTGGCTCAGACTCCTTATGGTGTCATGATACACACCTACTTTATTAATATTCTATGAGTTCCTTTGACCTAGTCGCAAAGAATCCCATGTTGATAAATATGGCCTATGTTTAATGTTCCCGTGGTCTGCCTGTCGGGGACAATTAGACCTGTGGCCTTCTACAAAGGAACATATTCCCAGTACATGACTGTATCATTTCTCTCCGAGAAACTCTGCTTAAAGAGACCCTGTATCTCAAGTCTTTAGACTTCAGTACCTGAGGCCTAGAATTCAAGTATACTTACATTCTAACAGCGACAGGGCAGGCGGCTGAGGGGGGCATCTGACCCCTCTTGCCCATACTGTACATGCTACCATAACTAAAACCCACGTGTTTTGTTTGCCCATGTGTCCCAGTTATTACACAATTTAAATTATGTCCCTATCACAATGCATGGCGCCAATATTTTATTTGGAAATAAAAGTGCATTTTTTCAGCTTTGCGTCCATCACTAATTACAAGCCCATATTTTAAAAAAATAACATTAATATAGCCTCTTGACATACATATTAAAAAGTTCAGTCCTTAAAGGGAAGGTTCAGGGAGGGTGGGGAAAAAATAAAAATCAATTTCCACTTACCTGGGGCTTCCTCCAGCCCGTGGCAGGCAGGAGGTGCCCTCGCCGCCGCTCCGCAGGCTCCCGGTGGTCTCCGGTGGCCGACCCGACCTGGCCAGGCCGGCTGCCAGGTCGGGCTCTTCTGCGCTCCAAGTCCTTGTACTTCTGCGTCCCACGCCGGCGCTCTGACGTCATCGGACGTCCGCCGGGCTGTACTGCGCATGCGCAGAACTACTGCGCATGCGCAGTACAGCCCGACGGACGTCCGATGACGTCAGAGCGCCGGCGTGGGACGCAGAAGTACAAGGACTTGGAGCGCAGAAGAGCCCGACCTGGCAGCCGGCCTGGCCAGGTCGGGTCGGCAACCGGAGACCACCGGGAGCCTGCGGAGCAGCGGCGAGGGCACCTCCTGCCTGCCACGGGCTGGAGGAAGCCCCGGGTAAGTGGAAATTGATTTTTATTTTTTCCCCACCCTCCCTGAACCTTCCCTTTAAGGTAACCATTTATGTATTTTTTTGTCATTTTTAAGTCATTCTTTTTCTCCATCCTGTAAGTGTGCGATCATGCTTACAGGAAATGAAGGGAGGACGTGCAACTTTTTTTTCCTTCATAATGATCGCGGCTTCTCATAGAACTGCGTTCCCATTAATTGATCTCCGGGCTAACTGGCGGTGGCGCCGGAGCACGCAGCAGCAGGGAAGCAGCCTTTTGGACATAGCAGCTACGTCCAAAAGGCTTAAATGGTTTAAAATGAAACAAGTGCGGAGTAAGCATGCCATTAAGTCTCCCCCACTGAACACTATGGCTGTGATTGTGTCGGCTGTGGGATAGTGTCATGACTCTCAGGGCCAGTTTTAGACTTTTTGCTACCTGAGGAAACTTGTGGGGATGCGCCAGGTAGATGCCCACAGTAGGTAGCTAATATAGTTGCCCCAGTATAGGTAGCCAGTATAGTTGCCCACAGTATAGGTAGCAAGCATAGTTGCCCCCAGTATAAGTCATCCAGGTATAGTTGCCCTCCTTACAGGTAGCCAGTATAGTTGCCGCAAGTATAGGTAGTGAGTATAGTTGCCCCTAATATAGGTTATCCAGTAAAGTTGCCCCTAGTATTTTAGCCAGCTAAGTGCAGCCAGCTAAGTGCTCCCAGTTAGAGATGTCGCGAACCTCCGATTTTCAGTTCGTGAACCCCGTTCGCGAACTTCTGCGGAAGCTTCGGTTAGCGTAAAAGTTTGTGAACCGCAATAGACATCAATGGGGAGGCGAACTTTGAAAAATAGAAACAATTATGCTGGCCAGAAAAGTAATGGAAACATGTTTCAAAGCAGGGGTAGGGAACCTTGGCTCTCCAGCTGTGATAAAACTACAAATCCCAGCATGCATTTGCCTTTATTAATCATGAGTGTGACTGTCAGACTCCTGCAATGCATTGTGGGACTTGTAGTTCCTTAACAGCTGGAGAGCCAACGTTCCCTACCCCTGTTTCAAGGGGTCTAACACCTGGAGGGGGGCATGGATGAGTGGGATAGACACCAAAGCCCCGGGGAAAAATCTGGATTTGACGCAAAGCAGCGTTTTAAGGGCAGAAATCACATTGAATGCTAAATTGCAGGCCTAAAGTGCTTTCAAACATCTTGCATGTGTATATATAAATCAGGGAGTGTAATTAGAGTTCTGCTTCACACTGACACACCAAACTCACTGTGTAACACACCGCAAACAGCTGATCGAATTTGGTCTGTCCACAATGAAGCAACAACCTTATTATCTTCTTGTATGTAGGTAGGCATAGGTAGGAGTCCCAGTATAGGTAGGTAGGCATAGGTAGGTGCCTCAGTAGTTAGCTAGGCATAGGTAGGAGACCCTGTATAGGTAGGTAGGCATAGGTAGGTGTCCCAGTAGTTAGCTAGGCATAGGTAGGAGACCCAGTATAGGTAGGTAGGCATAGGTAGGTGCCTCAGTAGTTAGCTAGGCATAGGTAGGAGACCCAGTATAGGTAGATAGCAGTGGCGTAGCTACAAACCTCTGGGCCGCCGGTATAAGTTAGATAGATAGGTGCCCCCAGTACAGGTTAGCTAGGTGGGTGCCTCTAATATAGGTAGCCAGAATAGTTGCCCCCAGCATAGGTTAGATAGGTAGGTGCCCCCAGTATAGGTTAGTTAGGTAGGTGCCTCCAATATAGGTAGCCAGTATAGTTGCCACCTGTATAGGCTAGCTAGGGGCCCGAATACAGGTTAGACAAGTAAGTGCCCCCAGGTTAAATAGGTAGGTGCCCCCAGTATAGGTTAGATTAGGTAGCTGCCCCCCAGTATAGGTTAGATGAGGTAGGTGCCCCCCAGTATAGGTTAGGTAGGTAGCTGCCCCCCCAGGATAGGTTAGGTAGGTAGCTGCCCCCCAGGATAGGTTAGGTAGGTAGCTGCCCCCCAGGATAGGTTAGGTAGGTAGCTGCCCCCCCAGGATAGGTTAGGTAGGTAGCTGCCCCCCCCAGGATAGGTTAGGTAGGTAGCTGCTCCCCCAGGATAGGTTAGGCAGGTAGCTGCCCCCCCAGGATAGGTTAGGTAGGTAGCTGCCCCCAGGATAGGTTAGGTAGTTAGCTGCCCCCCAGGGTAGGTAGGTGCCCCATAATGAAGGGAGGAGCCGCAGCTGCGGGGAGGGCAGCCCGACCTCTCCCTCCCTTCCTCTCCCCGCCCCCCCCCCCCCCCCTTCAGATGCAGAGTGCGCGGCGCACGGAAGCGCTGTAGGCAGAACTCACCTCCGTCCCTGCGCCGCTGATCTCTTCCCGCTGTATAGATGTTGTTACACACTGCTTCCTGTTTAGCCGGAAGCAGTGTGTAACAGCATCTATGCAGAGCGGGAGGAGATCAGCGGCGCTTGGAACGCAGGGACGGAGGTGAGTTCTGCCTACAGCGCTTCCGTGCGCCGCGCACTCTGCATTTGAAGGGGGGGGCCCCGGGGAGAGGAAGGGAGGGAGAGGTCGGGCTGCCCTCCCCGCAGCTGCGGCTCCCCCCGCCCAATAGCACGCACGGTCGCACACTACAAAAACACATGGGGCCCCCCCGGGCCCCTCCCCCGCCTCTTCAGGAGCCAGGCCCGGTCGCCGTGGCGACCGTTGCGACCACAGGCCCTACGCCCCTGGTAGATAGGCATAGGTAGGTGTCCCAGTAGTTAGCTAGGCATAGGTAGGAGACCCAGTATAGGTAGGTAGGCATAGGTAGGAGACCCAGTATAGGTAGGTAGGCATAGGTAGGAGTCCCAGTATAGGTAGGTAGGCATAGGTAGGTGCCTCAGTAGTTAGCTAGACATAGGTAGGAGACCCAGTAGTTAGCTAGGCATAGGTAGGAGATCCAGTATAGGTAGGTAGGCATAGGTAGGTCCCCTAGTATAGGTAGGTAGGCAGGTAGGTGTCCCCGTATAGGTAAGTAGGTGACCCGGTAGTTAGGTAGGCATAGGTAGGTGTCCCAGTATAGATAGTTAGGCAGGGCCTGGCTGGCTCAGTAATAACAATTACCAAGGTCCTGCTGCAACAGATAGGGCTATATAATGTCAGTGTCAGTAAGCAACACACACAAAAAAAACAAAAAAAACACAGGAAAACATTATCTCTCAAAAGAGAGCTGAGGGGTGCTATTTTAGCAATAACAATCATCCAGGAGCAAGCCAAGAGCCTAACTAATCTTTCCCTAGGAGAAAAAATCTGCAGCAGCTCTCCCTAGTCTGTCTATTTGCAGCAGGCACACGAGTGAGTGTCATGGCCAGCGAGCCTGCCTTATATAAGGGGGGGGGGGGGGCTCCAGGGCTTAGTGTAGCCTGAATGGCTACAATGTGCCTGCTGACTTTGATGCAGAGGGTCAAAGTTGACCCTCATAGTGCATTATGGGGCGAATCAAACTTCCGCAAAAGTTCGCCTGGTCCAGGCGAACGCGAACCCCCAAAGTTCACCTGGAACCGTTCGCCGGCGAACCGTTCGCTACATCTCTACTCCCAGTATAGGTAGCAAGTATAGTTGCCCCCCATATAGGCAGCCAGTATAGTTGCCCCCAGTATAGGTTAACCAGGTAAGTGCCCGCAGTATACATAGCCAGTATAGTTGTACCCAGTATAGGTAGCCATTATAGTTGCCACAGTATAGGTAGCAAGGTAGGTGCCCCCAGTATAGGTAGCCAGTATAATTGCCTCAGTATAGGTTAGCCAGGTTGGTGCCCCCAATATAGGTATCCAGTATAGTTGTCCCCAGTATAGGCTAGCCAGGTAGTTGCCCCCAGTATAGGTAGCCAGTACAGTTGCCCCATTGCAAGTAGCCAGATAGGTGCACCCAGTAAGTAACCAGCCTGCTCCCCCCTACCTTCTCCCAGGTGCCATTCATTTTGCCTTCTTGGCTGCAGTCTCCTCTATGACAGTCCACGGCCCCCTTGCTAGCCACTGCAAGACCTCAGATCCCGCTGCAGCGTGTGATGAAAAAATAGGTGAGCGGTTCCCCTGTTAACAGCGTATATACAGGAAGTAAGTACTCCCTGTATATGTGCCACTACGGGAGCCACTCTCCTGTTCCTTGATCACGCGGCAGAGTGGGTAGTCGCTGATCTGAGGTCTTGTAGCGGCTAGCGAGGAGACCGGGGACTGTCAGAGAGGAGGCAGCTGCCGACTCAAATGGTAATACGAGCAGCAGCCGCGGGGAGAGGGGCGCGCTGCTCTAGAGTCACTGCTGCCTGATGACGGTGGCGTAATGGGTGGAGAGCCCCTGATGACTCTGTAAAGTGCTGCAGTAGATGACTGCAGTATACTGTATTACTGAAGAAAAGCTGCCTACAGAAGGACTTGGCTAATTTGCTGGCATGCTTTAACACTTATGCTGACAATACACGGTTCGTTTCTGGTGGTCGATTCTCCTCTCGATCGTTTTTACTGCTCGATTCTGCCGTTGATTCTCTTATCTTCCGCTCGTTTTTCTTATCTTTTTCCATTCACTTCTATCAGAAATCGAGCGGCAAAAGGATCGAAAGGGAGATCGGACATGTTGGAAATTATCTATTGAACCATCTACTCCCCTAAAAAACGAACCATGTATTCCCAGCATTACTTGCTAGCAAACTGCTCCTGTGTGGACAGATCACAGACAAATCATTCCAGCCCCCAGCCTGTGTTTCACGACTCTACAAGCCAGGGGAGGTGGAAGAGGCAGGAGGGAGAGAAACACTGTGTGTGTTATTTCTTATCTTAGTAGCTAAGAATTGCTGGAGACTAGAACTTGCACATAACAGACAGGATGTTTTAAATCAGGCTTATTATCCTGATTCAAAACTTTTTGTCTGTAAAATACAAGTTTTAATTTATTGGTTAATTAAAAAAAAACAGTAAGCTTTCTGCTTGTAAGCCTTCTTCAAACACTATTCCTGTTGACTGACAATGTTAGAACATATAATCAGGAGGAGGTAGAGAGATTTTTTTCCAAATATAAGTGTCACCCGAATACATTAATTACAAGATCTTGCAAGGATTTTGAGGTATTTATGGCAAATAGATAAGATCCTTGCTTTACTTTACACCTACATAGACTCAGGCTGATGTGAAGAGTTTTTTTTACAGATCCTGTCCTGTTGATTGTAAGCTGGTGGAGCCTGGAAAAAGTTACCAAATTTTTCACCTTATAAGATGCACTTTTTTGCCCCCAAAAGTGGGGGGAAAAAGGTCCCTACAATTTTTGGACTGATTGCAAAAAAAAATTGCATACGTTTATGCTTTTTCGCACTCGTGATCACCGACACATTAACGCAATCGCAGCGTGAAAATGCATAGAAAAGGGGTGTTTTTTGGTGCGTCTTATAAGGCAAAAAATACAGTAACTGTAGGTTACTCAGCAGGGGGGAACTCAGCGGTGCACAATGATTCCCTGTGGGGCCAGTGCCCCAGCATGCCCCAGTGTAGTGCTGCCCATGCTCTGGGGAGCCTTTAGGCATAGGCAAAACAGGCCATTGCCTGGAGTGCCATTGATCCTGGGTGTGCCGAATTGCTGGATTAAGCCACACCCCCCAAATGAAGTCCCGCCCGGACTAAGCCCCACCCACATGGGTGTTCTATTACTTGTTTCTACTGCATCTACTTAGCATAAGTTGCAGGCAGCTGCCACCTCTGTGCTTTGTGCATCCTTCTTTCTCCTTTTGTGCCTCTTCTGTCCCTTTTGTGCCTCCTTCAATCCCTTGTGCCATGTCTGACCCCCTGTTTGTCCTTCTGTCTCGCTTTGTGCCTCCTTCTGTCTCCATATGCCTCCTTCAGTCCTCCTTTGCCACCTCTGCCCCTTTGTGCCTCCTGTCCCCCTGTGCTTCCTTATGTCCCCTAATGCCTTTTATTTGTCCCTTGTGCTATGTCTGCCCCCTGTTCCTCCTTCAGTCCCACTCTGCCTCCTTCTGTCCTCCTGTGCCTCCTTCTGTCTCCCTTTGTGCCTCCTTCAGTCCCCATGTGCCACCTCTGTCTCCTGCACCTTCCTCTGTCCCCCTGTGCCTCCTTATGCGCCCCTGTGGCTCTGTCTGTCTCCTTATGCCTCCTTCTGTCTCCCTGAGCCCTGTTACCTCCCCCTCTGCCATCTTCTGTCCACCTTTTGTGCCTCCTTCTGTCCTCCTTTGTGCATACTACTGTCCCTATTTGTGCCTCTTACTGTCTCCCTGTGCCACCCTCTGCCCCCCCCCCCCCCTTGTGCTTTTTTCTGTCCCCCATTGTGCCTATTTTTGTCCCCTGTGTGCCTCCTTCAGTCCCCTGTGCCTCCTTCTTTCCTCCTTTGTCTTCTTTTTTCCTCCTTTGTGCCTCAATCTGTCCCCATTGTGCTTCCTTCTGCCCCCATTTGTGCCTCTTTCTGCCCCAATTTGTGCCTCCTTCACTCCCCCTGTGCCTCCTTCTGTCCTCTTTTGTGCCTCCTTCTGACCCTCATGCCTTCTATCCTCCTGTACCTCCCACTGCCCGTCTGTATACCTCCTTCTGTCCTCCTGTGCCTCCTTCTGTCCTCCTTTGTTCCTTTTTTGTCACCCATTGTGCCTCCTTTTGTCCCCCATTGTACCTCCTTCTGTCCTATTGTGTCTCCTTCTGTCCTCATTTGTGACTTCTTCTCACCCTCATGCCTCCTTCTGTCCCCCTGTGCCTCCCTATGTCCCCCTGCGTGCCTCCTTCTGTCCCCCTTTGTGCCTCATTCTGTCCCCCATTGTGCCTCCTTCTGCCCCCCCCCCCCCCCGTATGTCTCCATTAGGCCCCTTGTGACTACTTCTGTCCTCCTTTGTGACTCCTTGTGTCCCCCTTTGTGCCTCCTTCTAACCCTCTTGCAGAAGCGCCTGGTCCACCAGACCGACCAGGCAGTCACGAGTGTTGGGAAGGGGAGGTGCAGGGGGAGGACCTCAGCCATTCCCCTGCCAGATGGTGTGTCCCCAGGGGGTGAACTGGCTTGCAGCGTCTAATAGACACTGCGCCAGTTCACTGGCCGCAGCCTGTAAGCTCACTTCTGCAGCCTGCGGAGTCAGTGGGTTCTGGCAGGCAGAGCAGGGCTATGGTAAAATGGCATCCGAACCCTAGCACTGGAGACTATTTGTGTCTCCAGAGCAGGGCTTCAGGCACAATTTTCCCGTAGCCCTGCTCTACCTGTCAGCACAGGAGTTTTGCAGCCAGAGTTGCTGTACGAAGATCATCAAGGGAGCTGCTGCATGCCGAAGGGAGGCCAGGAGAGGAGTCTTCTGAAGGTGAGTACATTTTTTTTTCTTATAGGAGCAAGCAGGTATCAGGGCTATTAGGGAGAACTAATGGGGAGGGGGGGATGTAAGAGGAGCCCTGCCTATGTGTATTTTCTGGTGACACACTGGCACATTTACATGTATTTTCTTCTGCTACGCTACCGCAATAAGCTTAATTTCTGGTGAAACACTGCTACATTACGATTATTTTCTGGTAAAACATTGCCGCATTATGATTGTATTCTAGTGAAATGCTGCCGCATTACAATTATTTTCATGGGGGGCCCCACAGTTTTTCTCACCGGGAGTGACAAAATGGCTAGAGGTGCCCCTGCCCATGCTGATGGGCCCATTCTGACAAAACACTGCTGCGTGCATTTCTGTGCTCAGTGCAACACTGTGCTGTCCCATTCCATCTAGCTGAACAGTAACTGCAACAGAGAGCAAAATTGTTGCCAGCCTCTTAAAGGAAACCTGAAGCAGGGGAAAAAAGTTAAGTTTTACTTACCTGGGGTTTCTTCTAGCTGGTGTAGTCTGTCACATCCCTCGCTTTCCTCCCAAACCCCTCCATTGTGCAGCTTTCCCCTCTGAAAGATCACCGACTAGACTAGTCACAGTCTACTGCGCATGCGTGGACCTGGCCATGTGCCTCCTCAATTGCACACCCATGACTTGTAGCATTATGCACATGCGCAGTTACGTCTTTATGAATTGTGCATGCACAGAATGCTCTAAGCCATGGGTGCGCGACCAAGGAGGTGCATAATTGGGGGCCAAGCATGCACCATAGCCCACGACAAGTCTAATTGGTGGCCTTTGAGAGGGTAACAGTGGCACAATGGAGGAGACTGGAAGGAAACCTGATAGACTGCGGGTGGCTGGAAGAAGCCACAAGTAAGCAAAACTCAACTTTTTTCGACCGTCTCAGGTTTTCTTTAGACTAGAGTCACACAATGGGCTTGATTCACTAAACCGTGATAACTCATATCACGGCCACGGTAGAGTTTTTGTTCGTGTTTTCGAGCTCAATCGTGAATTTCCATGCACAAATTGCGAATTTACGCACGCATTTGTGCTTGCATGCAAAAACCGCGAGTGTGGCTGTGATATGAGTTATCACGGTTTAGTGAATCAAGCCCAATATGCAGTGTGTTCATCCTGCAGCAGAAGAGCCTATGGCTTAGTGCGCTGACAGGGTAATATGCGTATCACAGCCCCCGCTCATTGACATACTCCCAGCTGGACAGGAAGTACATCACTAGATTACCGCGTTCGATTGTTTATACCTACTGTGTTTCCATAGACTTGCATTGCTGCATAATCCATGCAGTGGGCACGAATCATGCAGCAACACACTGTAGAGTTTGCGTCTCCTAAGCGTCATCGTGAGCATTTCCGACGCATCGTGTAGCACTGCGGTAGTGTGGCCAGTCTCCCACTGCGACGGGAGAGCCGTGGGGTAGCATACTGTGCCGCTATGTGATGCGGTATGTGTGAAAGTAGCCTTAACCACTTTGCAACCTTTGAACGCAGATTTGCGGCCACAGAGTGACTCCCCTAGGACTGCCTAATGTGGAATTGCATCATCTCGCGACGTGCGAGATTTGCACGGAATGAGTGCCTGCACTAGCGCCATTCCCTGCAGGGAGGGAGAGGCGGCCGCAGAGATAATGCTGGCAGGCTTCTGCTCATCGAATCAGATCAGCGCTGTAGAAGTGACAGCCTTGTCACTTAACTGTCCCTTGTAGGCATAGGACTGTATATCGATCGCTCTCTAGGGACAATTGGGGGGAGGAGGGGGATTTAAGGAAATAAGGGTTTGTTTGTTTTTTTTGTTTTTTTAAAAGAATACTTTTTATAAATAAAAAAAAAACTAACAATCGCAGGAGCGATCAGAGACCACCAAAAGAAATGCCTCCTAGTGACATGAAAAGGAGGTAAGATAACTGTAAGGCTTTGTTCACATCATAAATCGCCAGCACTATCACAAGCGCTGAGCGATTTATTAAGAGTTTTTCCTCCACTTTTCCCTGTGCTTTGCGCTTTTCTAAGCTTTTTTGCAGAGCAATTCGTTTTTTCACTTCCTGAGGTCAGGCAGAAAGTGAACTCTTTCACCCGGTAATGAATATATACAATGTGTTTATTCATCAAAGCGCTGGGGAAATCGCTATACTAAGCACTTTTTCAAGCGCTTTTCAATTTTCTTATTCCTTCCATTGAGCAAAATCGCTCAGAAAATGGTACAGGCAGCGCTTTGCTGAGCGGATTGGAAACAAACCTCTCAGATGTGAACTCTCATAGGGAATCATTGCACAAGCGCTTTTAGGGCGATTTTAAAAAATCGCAGGTGCTTAAAAAAAACCGAAAATGCCCTAGATGTGAACAAGCCCTTAAAGAGACTCTGAAGTGAGAATAAATCTCGCTTCAGAGCTCAAAGTTAGCAGGGGCATGTGTGCCCCTGCTAAACCGCCGCTATCGCGCCGCTAAACGGGGGTCCCTTCACCCCCAAATCCCCCCCCCCGCACGACTTGGTCGTACATTTGGTCGCTCCTGGAGGCAGGGCTAACCGCCGCAGCCCTGCCTCCAGTCGCGTCTATCAGCGGCGCATCGCCACCTCTCCCCCGCCCCTCTCAGTGAAGGAAGACTGAGAGGGGCGGGGGAGAGGCGGAGATACGCGCTGACAGACGCGCGTGGGGCAGGGCTGCGGCGGTTAGCCCTGCCCCAACCAGGAAGCGCTCCCCGGCTGTATCGACGGGATTTGTGGGATCAGGGACCCCCGTTAAGCCGCGGGATAGCGGCGGTTTAGCAGGGGCACACATGCCCCTGCTATTTATGAGGTTTGAAGCGAGATTTATTCTCGCTTCAGACTCTCTTTAAAGCTGCACAACACTGAATTGTGAATAATGGCCTGGTCACTAGGGGGGTGAAAATCTGTGGTCCTGAAGTGGTTAAACAGTAGCATAAGGTCAAAAATATAATTACGATTAAAAAAAAATGATAAATGTGTATAGAGGCATGATAAATATTTCTGTTTACAGTGTATCCTTTTATAATAAAAACTTCCCTTCTGAAAGAGCACACACCAGTCCAAGATTCCATATAATTTGTGACCACACTGACCAGGACAGAAACCTATAACTGCCGTCATTGTCTCTCCAAGCCTTGTTTCTTGTCCCTCTTTGATCATTCTCCTAGTGAAGTGATCTCCTGTCCAATTCAGGCATCCCAGATAAAGACATCAAAGGACAAAGGTGAATAGACATTTCTGTATAAATACTGTATCCTCTTTCTTTCCACTGACAAGATGTCCTCTGATAGCAAAGGGGGAGGCTGTTTATATCTTGTTATCAGTGAAAAGTTACACTCATGGGATCACAGTGCCTGGCTAACCTTTGAACTGACATCAGTCCAATAGCAATCTCTTTAATTGATGCCTATTAATGACCACAGGTATTTCCAGGGAAATCACTGGAGCCCAAAATAACAAGTCTTTTGATCCTGATGTTATCTTTTACCTGCACAGGGAACACAATGAAACACTTTACTCTTCCCTTGCTGCAACATAGATATGCAAGCCCCTGTTCCAAAACCTTGTTTCTGTCAGAATACCCCCTCTTTGTTGAGCAGCATAAGCAGGTGTACAATTTATAGTTAACTTGTCATGTCATAAAACTTGACTGACTACCTATAGAATCAGACTGTCTGCTAAAACTGACACTTAGCACCTACAATCACAACAATAACAATAACAATAAAATTAATTGTTATTGTTGTTATTGTAGGTGCCAGATAGCCCCTGAATCCCAGAGTGCAGTCTATAAATAAGGGCTGGTGCACACCAGAGCGGTTCTGAAGCGTTTTTTTAAATGCTTGCAGGGGGAAAACCGCTTGGCTAATGAAAGTGAATGGGCTGGTGCACACCAGAGCGGGTTGTTTTTTCCACAAACGCAAACTCGGGGGCTGCAGCATTTTTTAGATTTTCAAGGCGTTTCTGCTTCAATGTTAAAGTATATGAAAGTGGAAAACAGCTCTGAAAAACGCTAGATCAGAGCGTTTTTCCAGGCGTTTTTGTTACAGAAGCTGTTCAGTAAAAGCTTAACTGGAACAATATATGAAATCTGCTACACAAAAACGCTCCAAAAAACGCTAGGCATGTTTAGAAAACGTCTCTAAGGGCCCATTCACACTAGAGCATTTTGCCAGCGATTTCAGCAAAACGCTCAAACACTAGCGCTTTTGAAAGCGCTAGTGTAATAAAACCCTATGGGCCCGTTCTTACTTGGGCGATTTGCGACAGGTTTTGGACTAGTCCATCTCTTCATGGGGGATTCTCAGGGATTTACTTATTTTCAAAAGCACTTATTAAATGGCGGTTGCTCTGTCCAAATGCCAAAAAACTGTGCAGGGAGGCTGGCCAGCATCATTGTTTAAATCATTTTCTAGGGAATATCTTTATAAAGAATAAAGGCCATGCTGAGAATCCCCTATGGAGAGATGGATTAGCCCAAAACCTGTCGCTTCTGTCAGATTTCTACTACCTACTGCAAGTGACAGCATTATAGGAGAAAAGTAATTTACGGCTCATTTTAACCTCCTTGCCGGTTATCCCGAGCTCAGCTCGGGGTAACCTGCGCAGGAGGATATCTCAGGCCCCGCTGGGCCGATTTGCATAATTTTTTTTTTGTTACAAGCCGCCGCTCGCCGCCGATCCGCCGCAATCCGCCGCGCCGAGTCGCTCCCCCCGCCCCAGAGCCCTGCGCTGCCTGGCCAATCAGTGCCAGGCAGCGTTGAGGGGCGGATCGGGATTCCCTATGACGTCCCGACGTCCATGACGCCGGTGACGTCATCCCGCCCCGTCGCCATGGCGACCGGGGAAGCCCTGCAGGAAATCCCGTTCTCAACGGGATTCCCTGCATACTCTGATCGCCGAAGGCGATCGGAGTAGGTGGGGGGATGCCGCCGCTTAGCGGCTATCATGTAGCGAGCCCTTGGCTCGCTACATGATTTAAAAAAAAAAAAATTAAAAAAATGTGCGGCGCTGCCTCCTTGCCGGATTTTTTAGACCGGCAAGGAGGTTAATCTGGAAAAAACGTACTACTTATTTGTCTATATTTGCACATATTTTACATTTTAAAAAATTTCGCCATAGTGCCCCTTTAATGTGGACCTGAACTCTTGCACAGGACAGACGGAAAACAGAGAAATGCACTCTGTATGTATTTCAAGAGTTTAGCCTGTCTAATCCCCCTCATCTGTAACTAATAACAACTGTAATTTGATCTCCCAGCTGTGTCAGCTGGCTGCCTCAGCAGATCAGCTAATTTGCAAACACATGATGTTAACCCTTACATGAAAGCAGGAAGTAGACACACTGCATATTTATTGCAGGATTTGTATCAGCTGTAACAAAGAGATGTCTTTCTATAAATGTTATTATGCTGTTGCTTATCTTTAGGGCAGAGAGGCTTGCCGCTCCCTCAGGCAACAAGGCTGGGCTGAAGCTAACAAGTGTGCTATTTGCCTGCAGGCTAGCGACGTGTTCTGTTCCTATGCAGGGGTCAGAGTGGTGTGGTGGTTTCGCAGCCCCGTTTCTAGGGGCGAGCGGCAGAGCTGGGACAAGGTCCTATAGCAACCAAGGCTGAGACACCAAAGTGCGCCCCTCCATCCCTCCCACTCCAGCCGTCAAACACTGATTGCTATTAGACTAAGAGGTGCCCCAGGGCACCTAACACCTTAATCTCTAGTTATCTGGCCTGCAGTTACTGCCATGTATCCCATTTTCTTATTTCTCTCTGCTTTAAACATAATAGGGAAATGATAGCTGAGTGAGTTGTGCGTCCCCTCCTACACTGCCCCCTGAGGCTGCAGCCTCTCTCGCCTCTGCCTCGGCATGGCCCTGCCAGGCAGGGGGTGTTACCACCCGGGGCGCTGTGAGGGAGGGGGGGGACGCAGTGAAGGAGAGGGGAGCAGCGGCACAATGGGACTCAGCTGCGGTAATTTGAGCGGTAGCAGGGTGAGCCATCATTTGCATCACCCTACGCCCAACTCACCGCCAGCAGCGTTACAATATGTACCCTTATCACCACCCTTTCATTGTTCATTTTTATATTAAAACAATAGGTGCTACCTTGGGCAGCAACGTATGGAGAGACATGAGGTCTGTTTTTCATGTGTGTTGATAAATATCATATGATAATGTCTCACCTGGTATTGTGAGTCACTGAGCGCTGCAGGGGCCACTTTTGTTTAAAACTATTTGTGCGGTGGCGTCAATATATTCGCCTAGAGCAGCGGCACGTACTCGGCATCTGTTCTTCTTGCCACTTGGCGCTATGGGCGTTAAAGTGTGCTGTCCACCATGACTTCAAACCGATTGTATCTGCAAACTGATGTATGTATAGGCTCATCTAAAAGGAATAAAGACTATGAGCCGTTGGTGGGAACTCACACACCCTATCTGATTTTTGCTGATGCGCTGTATGCGTCTGGAGATCAATCATTATTTACTGTGTACAAACAAGTTCCAACAGAGAAGTCTGATAATCAGAAAAATCATATGTGACATTGCTGAGAGTTCTGTATCTCCACCATCACCTGCAGAAGGTTTATTCTGTCACCTAAGGCTCTCCTAAGCTTCGGTTTTCATGTGCAACCTGAAAACAAACTTGATTTTTTGTTTGTACCTCAGGAGCATCATAAATATTTTCACTGGCTTCAATATTTCCCATGTGTCTTCTCCATAACTGCAGCAGTAGGGTAAAGGGATAAGTGACATTTTGATTGTGTGCACGGGTCAATAGACTCAGTAAGGCCTCTACAAAAGAGTTGCTTATGCTGCGAACAGAATGGTTACAGTGACCTGTGAAACTTTCATTTATAGCTGGAGAGGTAGCAAGGAGCCTCATCTATGATAGCCTGACTGTGAGTATTGCTGGGCTACCAACACCACTAGCTATGTGGCTATTCCTCCAATGGCAAGCTTTAGATATTGCAGGATGACAGACATGATTGTCACCTGATATCTAATGGCTGCATAGAGAGATTTTCATTAGTGTACACCAATAGTGAGTTTGGTACTTGGCTCTACTGAAGCGTACGAGAGAGAACGGCGCCGGAGACTTGGGCGCAGGACACAGCCAGTATATGGCTAATCCTGCTGCCGCACAAGTCCGGGCCGTGTTAATTACTATTCCCCCTCCAGGCCGACATGGATAGTGGGGGAATGAAATAATTCGGCTTCCAGCAATAGCTGGAAGCCGAATTATTGTTTTAAAAGCAACTTCAGATCCGTCTTCTGACGGCGCTGAAGTTACTCCATGTGCCTGCGATAGCCGTAGTTCCTATTACGGCCTATGGTGGCGCCGGCTGCGCCCAAGTCTCCTGTGCTGCTGCGCCCAAGTCTCCAGCGCTGGATTTACCGTGTTCGCTACTGAAGCCTCCTCTTACATGAACATTTTAATGCAGTGCAGTTAGAGGACCTAAAGACCAGTCACGTGCCCAGACTTTTTTACATTTTCAATGAATGGGCCCCTTTGGCAGCACAAAGGAAGCTCCGCCCTGGCCATGATAAGCTCCACCCCTGCACATGAGACGCTCTGCCCACCCACCGTAGGAAGCATTTTCCTCCTACACAATGACCTCTTCCTCCTATACAGAGGCGTAGCAATAGGAGATGCAGAGGTTGCTACTGCACCGGGGCCCTTGGTCCAGAGGGGCACACTGGGGGCCCTCCTTCATCCATCTTATAAGCTTTTTATTGGTGTTATGATGATATTGAACACCTCTATAAGTGCATTAAATAGTAGTAATCCTCAACAAGCTATTTTCTTATTCAGATTATACCTCTCTGACACTGCAGCTATCTTTTGTATGTTTTGGGGCTCCATATCAATGGTGTTCTTGGGGCCTCATGTAAAACTTGCACCGGGGCCCCAAGCTCCTTAGTTACGCCACTGCTCCTATAGCACCCACAATGACCTCCCCTTCCCCCAGCACCCACAGTGACTTCCCCATCCTCCAGTACCCACAGTGACCGCCCCTTCCCCCGACACCCACACTCACCTCTACCTCCCTCAGCACCCACAGTGACCTCTTCCTCCTATAGAGGGACTTCTCCCATTCCCAGCAGCATTCACAGTGATCTCCCAACCCTCTCTACATACAGTGATTACTACTCCCAATATTGAGCACCCACATTTCACTCAGCCAGTAGCCCCACTGTAGCAAGTACACATGGCCGTCAATACCCACAAGTCCCATATTAATCCCCCCATAGTCAGCATCCGTCACCCACGTTCCAAATACCCCTAAACCTATAGCTGGCACCCAGTACTTGCACCAAGACACACATGAAATACAGTCTAGCCCGCCCACACTCACACACATATACATTAGACCTAATACTCTCATCCGGCCTCCATATAGCATTTAGTAGTCACATCGAGCAGCCACATGACCACCAGTATCAACAACCCTTCCTCCTTTAGCCGCTACCCAGTACTTGCAACGGCATGGCACAGTACCTGCACCCAGCCACAAAAGGGCACCTGGTACTGACACCTGCACACAGCCTCCACATGGCACCCACTATCTTCTCCCAACACCCACATAATCAGTACCTTCGCCTGAAGTTCCTGCACTCAGAACCTACACTGTGCACCTACTAATGCTAAGCAACCCCTGAAAAGAAGCATGGGTGCTTATCAAGAGGAAAAGAGGCCCCAGTAATGATAGGCGAGTCCATTGCCTACATAAGACTCCACTATGCCCACTCTAATAGTGGGCACCTATCACTGCTGATTGGAGGGTGGTGGAGCCAAAATATAGATACACAAAGTCTGCCTGATACTGCAATAAAGGAAGGGGGGGGGTGCAAAGACGGCCTTAGGGCTGGAACCCACAAGAGCGTTTTTTTGAGCATTTTGGCAGCGCTGCGATACGCTAGCGTTTTGCCAAAACGCTCAGCTGATGTTAATGGATGGGGCAACTTCCACAGGAGCGTTTGCGTTTCCCAGAAACGCAAACGCAGGACATGCAGCATTTTGGGAGCGTTAGCGCTTCAATGTAAAGTATTGAAACGCTAGCAGAAACGCTCAGCAAAACCTAAACTGAGCGGTTTTGCTAGCGTTTTGCGGTTCTGCACACTGTAACAAAATGAAAAATAATTCACAGGACCAATCAGGATAAAAACGCAAAACGCAAAACGCTAGGCACCCGCTGGGGAAAAAAATACAATGTTGCAAAACACAACCCAAAACGCGCATGAATCCGCTTGCAAACCGCTCAGACAAAACGCTAGCGGTTGCGTTTTGCGTTTGCGGTTTTTAGTGGGTTCCAGGCCTAATACTGCTTTCTGAAGACTGGGTAATACATACACAGTTTAGCATGATTGATTGATTGATTGATTGATTGATTGGGGCCCCTTTTTTAAATGTGATCACCACCCTCATGAGAATCCTCTGCACGGCCCTGCTAAAGACCACCACCATGAGTAACTGCAAGCAGATATTGTGCCTCACATTACTATATCTATATCTAGTTTAACAAAGAAAGATGCAGTGTTATGTTACATAGGAAATTCGCTCCATAAAAACACAGGTGTTACCAGGGAGCAGGGGCTCATTCACTCTGCACGTCGCATGCACAAATGCAATTTAATGTGTTTCCAATGCACGGAATGTGCCTTGCAGTGTGTAACAACACAGACAGGAGGCCTCAATGATTGAACACAATGGGAAAACGCAGGCATTGTGCGCTAAGATGTTCCCGGCCGCGTTACAACGCAATGTATGGGAACGCACACTGTACTGTGAATGATAACATGTTACCATGCGCATCACACACTATGTGGGGTGCGTTATGACTGACACCAGGGCACATAGTGTTAATAAGCCCTTAGTAAAATGCACTCACATTACAGTGCATAGTATAAAATCTAATAGCATTGATGTAGTTCCATCACTAAATGGAAAACGGTTGACTCCTCTGCTCCTCTGAATAAGTCTGTTTACACATATAAGATTACTGTCACCTGAAATGATCATTTTGATTGTATCAAATTATATTTTACACTAACCATGAATAGTACTGCATCGAAAATCTCTGAAAATGCTAATCTCTGCTGACCTGATCCTAAGCCTGGCTTAAAGGGAACCTTCAAGTGGATCCGAGATGAAAAACTAACTATAACAAGTAACTTGTCTATATATCTTGTCTAAAGTTTAGATAGTTTACACAACAAATCTAGCTGCAAACAGCTTTAATAGAATATGATTCTTTCTTCCTGTGATACAATGACAGCAGCCATGTTGTTTGTAAACATTACACAGAGGCAGGCTTATCTGCATCTTGAGCAAAAAAACCTAATCCCCCCTCCTCCTCCCTCCTCCCCTCTGCCTCTGAAATCTCTGGCTAGTAATACCTCCCCTCCTCCTGCCCAGACTGAGCTTCCATGAGCCCTTGCTACTGTCTGAAAGTGCCTTGGCTCTCTGAAAACCTGTGGGCGTGGCTTGTTTAGTTTATAGGGAATTACAGTATTAAAACAAAAACAAAAAAGTATTTGGCTTGAGGAATGCTCCATAAACAATAGGAAAGGAACCCAATTATGCAATGTGTAAAAGTTAATCTCGGATCCACTTTAACTGAGAGGGATATGGATGTTTCCTTTTCTACAATACCAGTTGCTTGGCAGTCCAGCTGATCTCTTTGGCTGCAGTAGTGGCTGAATCAAACACCTGAAACAAGCATGCAGCTAATCCAGCCTGACTTCAGTCAAAGCACCTGATCTGCATGCTTGTTGAGGGGCTGTGGCGAAAAGTATTAGAGACACAAGATCAACTGGAGAGTCAGGCAACTGGTATTATTTTAAAAGGAAAAATCCATATCCTTCTCAGTTTAGGTTCCCTTTAAACCTTCACAGACCCCAGCACCACCCTATGGTCTTAAATATCAGTAATACTTAATCCAAACCTTCTGCCTGTCTCTAGCTGACCCCACACTAACCCTAGCACTAACCTGCCCTTCCTAACTCCCAATATCACAATTCCAAAAAGTAGCTTTTAATGGTGGTAATTAGTAGATAAAGGACAGGTTTAGTTATCAAAATAATCTTGGTGTAAGCAACTTTTTGGATTGGATTCTTATTGCCATTTACCAGTCTGGAGTGGCAATGCTCAGGAACATGGTGGAGTGCTGCTGACCTGCATTTAATACTCCATGAGTAATGCCCATCAGCAGTGCCTTTTATGATCTGTTTGGTACCCAGGCAAAACAAACTTTCTGTGCACTACAGACTGCCTATTAACAGAATTGTATTAATACAGAGTGTGCAGTATTGCACCCTGTGCACCAGGGGGTGCCCCTAGTAATACATTTGAAGACGAGTGGTAGATTAGAATAATGAAAGTAAGATTGATTGCACAAGGAATAAATATTCCTGATCAGGGCTTTATCGATATTTTAATCAAATGCTAATAATAGGCACTGTCCTAGTTTTAATAGATTAAAGCGTAAATTTAAAGCTTTAATCTTATAAAATTACCATATTTTCCAGATTAAGGGGGTGGAAAAGTCCCTGGGTCTTATAGTCCACATCATACGATTGCCCGCTGATAGGAGCCGCCAACCCACCGCAATGTCAGGGACTCCCTGTATTGTCCCTGGCATTGCCCCTGGTGTCCCTGTATTTAGAAATGAGCAGCGGTTGCCGCGGGTATTACTCACGTGACCCGAGGGTGCCCGCCTCCATGTCCGTGTCATCCTCTTCTGGTGTCCTTTTACATTTTGTAAGGGAAGCAGAAGAGAGTGCAAGACACCAGAGGAGGACAACACGGACACGTGGGAAATAGCAGCTGCCGCGGGCACCCTTGGGTCACATGAGTAATACCCGAAGCTACCGCTGCTCATTTATAGACATAGGCACATTGAAGACACAAAGAGGGACAGGAGAAGGCCATAACGGAGGACAGAAGGAGGACAGAAGGGGGCAGGAGGAGGCCACAAGGGGGGACAGAAGGAGGACACAAAGAGGGCCACAAGGGGGGGGAGAGTAGGCCACAAGGGGGGACAAGAGGAGGCCATAAGGAGGGGGGCAGAAGGATGACACAAGGGGAGATATAAGGAGGCCACAAGGGGGGGACAGTAGGATGACACAAAGGGGGATGTAGGGAGCACACAGGAGGAAGCGACAAGGGGGGTGGGGCATAAGGAGGCCACAAGGGTGGGCAGGAGTAGGCCACAAGTAGGATAAGAGGATCCCACCTGGGGGGACAGAAGGATGACACAAGGAGGAATATAAGGAGGCCACAAGGGGGAACATTAGGAGGACACAAAGGGGGACAGGAGGAGGCCACAAGGGGGGCAGGAGGTGGACACAAGGGGACAGGAGGAGGCCACAAAGGGGAACGGGAGGATGACATATTAATTGGGGGAAGAACATCTACAAGACGCCCCTGGACCATAGACGCACCAGGTCTAGTATATTTTTTCCCCCTGGTTTTTGCCTTCTAAATCTAGATGTGTCTTATAGTCTGAAAAATACGGTATTGTATGTGAATTGGCTAGCTACCATACACTCTCATATATATCTAACACTTAATATTAATACTAATAATAATGTTAACATTTGTATAAAGCTTTTCCCTATACCTCCATGGCAGCACATCGGGTTTGGGCCCCGCCCCTAATACCCCACAGGATCAAGTATCTATAAATGTTTTGCTGACCCTCCCCTTCGTGTTTTTTTCATTCCTGTCCTTCACCTCACAGGATTGGCAGGTGATTCCTGCTGAATTTTTTTCTTTTAACCCCTTGTCGGCCGCATCATGTGGCCATCCGCACAGGCAGCCTCCCCTGTAGTGATGCCATTCACATAGGGCTTTAAACAAGCCTGATGGATGGGGACCCCGTTCTGCTGGTCTTGGGGGTCCGTTTGGTATCTCCCTAACTCAGGCACTAATTAGTGTCATCAGTAATTGTGGGACACAAAGTTTTTCTGCAGCGCTTACCACTCTAATGGAGTGTGCTGGCCGGGCATCCTTTCCTCCCTTCTCGGTGCGGCGTGCGTTCCACTGCGCAGTAGTATGCGCTCCAGGGTCTTTTCCGGAAGTGACGCGTACTTCCGGGTTACGCCGGCTCAATGCGGACATTGGTCCGCATTACGAGGAGGCGGATGTGACGTCAGGGACACTCGAGCGGGAGTTTTTAAAGCAGAATGGCTGCGGCGGCAGCGGAGCTTTACAACCCCGCATGCAGTGAAGGTTGGAAATCCGTCTGTTCCCCTTTCCAACTGGAAATAGAGCCTTGCAGTTGCGGATCTTCCGGTGAGCTTATTTTGCCAGGTGACTGGTTAGTCCCTGGTTGTGTATTGTTTTCTTACCTGCTTCTTCTATCTTTTCCAGCGCCTGGCTGATATTGGCCAGCAACCATGGATGCCCATAGTCCACACACAGACCAGTGCTCTTTGACTAGGTAAGGGGGGCATCAGTGGCGTACCTAGGGCATTTGACACCCGGTGCTAGGTATTGAAAGACACCCCCCACCCACGGTCCACCACCTGCGTCGCGCGTAGCGCGCCGCGGCGAAAAAATGGGCGTGGCTATGACCGGATGGGGCGGAGCTAATTTAAAAGTGCACCCAAGTTTTAGTCAACCTTTCTCCAGAAAATTCACATCATTGCGCAGCTTTTCTCCAGAAAATACACAAAATGTCAGAAGCTTTCAACATAAAATACACGTAATGCGAGAACATTTCACCAGACATTACACGTTATGTGAGCAGATTTCACAAGAAAATACATTCAATCATGTCGGCAGATTTGACCAGAAAAAAATCATTCAATCTTGCGGTAGATTTGACCAGAACATACACAATGTCAGCACCAGATTTCACCACAAAATACACAATATCGGTAGTTAAACTGACCACAAAATACACAATGACGGTAGTTAAACTGACCACAAAATACACAATGACGGTAGTTAAACTGACCACAAAATACACAATGACGGTAGTTAAACTGACCACAAAATACACAATGACGGTAGTTAAACTGACCACAAAATACACAATGACGGTAGTTAAACTGACCACAAAATACACAATGTCGGCAGTTAATCTGACCACAAAATACACAATGTCGGTAGCAGATCTGACCACAAAATACACAATATCGGTAGCAGATTTGAGTGTTGGCAAGCTGATAGCCTGGTGGGTAGGTGGTTAAGGGTGAGCAGCCTAATTGCATAGTGGGTAGGTGGGCAGCCTGCTGGGTAGCAGTGGTGGGTAGGGGGGCAGCAGTGGTGGGTAGGTGGGCAGCCTGCTGAGTAGCCTGGTGGGTAGGTGGGCAGCAGTGGTGGGTAGGTGGGTAGCATGGTGGGTAGCCTGGTGGGTAGGGGGGCAGCAGTGGTGGGTAGGTGGGCAGCCTGCTGGGTAGCAGTGGTGGGTAGGTGGGCAGCCTGCTGGGTAGCAGTGGTGGGTAGGTGGGCAGCAGTGGTGGGTAGGTGGGCAGCCTGCTGGGTAGCCTGGTGGGTAGGTGGGCAGCCTGCTGGGTAGCAGTGGTGGGTAGGTGGGCAGCAGTGGTGGGTAGGTGGGCAGCCTGCTGGGTAGCCTGGTGGGTAGGTGGGCAGCCTGCTGGGTAGCCTGGTGGGTAGGTGGGCAGCAGTGGTGGGTAGGTGGGCAGCAGTGGTGCGTAGGTGGGTAGCAGTGGTGGGTAGGTGGGCAGCAGTGGTGGGTAGCCTGGTGGGTAGATGGGCAGCCTGCTGGGTAGGAGGGCAGCAGTGGTGGGTAGCCTGGTGGGCAGCAGCGGTGGGTAGGTGGGCAGCAGCGGTGGGTAGGTGGGCAGCAGCGGTAGGTAGGTGGGCAGCAGTGGTGGGTAGCCTGGTGGGTAGGTGGGCAGCCTGCTGGGTAGCCTGGTGGGTAGGTGGGCAGCAGTGGTGGGTAGGTGGGCAGCAGTGGTGGGTAGCCTGGTGGGTAGGTGGGCAGCAGTGGTGGATAGGTGGGCAGCAGTGGTGGGTAGGTGGGCAGCAGTGGTGGGTAGGTGGGCAGCAGTGGTGGGTAGCCTGCTGGGTAGCCTGCTGGGTAGGTAGGCAGCAGTGGTGGGTAGATGGGCAGCCTGCTGGGTAGCCTGGTGGGTAGGTGGGCAGCAGTGGTGGGTAGGTGGGCAGCAGTGGTGGGTAGGTGGGCAGCAGTGGTGGGTAGCCTGCTGGGTAGCCTGCTGGGTAGGTGGGCAGCAGTGGTGGGTAGGTGGGCAGCAGTGGTGGGTAGGTGGGCAGCAGCGGTGGGTAGCCTGCTGGGTAGCCTGGTGGGTAGGTGGGCAGCAGCAGTGGGTAGCCTGGTGGGTAGGTGGGCAGCAGTGGTGGGTAGGTGGGCAGCAGCGGTGGGTAGGTGGGCAGCAGCGGTGGGTAGCCTGGTGGGTAGGTGGGCAGCAGTGGTGGGTAGGTGGTGGGCAGCAGCGGTGGGTAGGTGGGCAGCAGCGGTGGGTGGCCGGGCCGGTGCACCTGTAAAAGAAAAAAAACCCATTCACTTACCTGCAGATGAAACCTCTCTTCCGAATCCCAGGCAGCCTCCGCAGCTCCTCTTGAATGTCCCGCGCCGTCTCCTGCTGCGTCATCAGTGCAGGGCTACGGGAAGATGGCCACCGAAGCCCGCACTGGAGACAAAAATAGACGGCAAGATGGCGTCGGCGGCCATCTTGCCGTCTATTTTTGTCTCCAGTGCGGGCTTCGGCGGCCATCTTCCCGTAGCCCTGCTCGGGTAAACTGAGGGCGGCTATCAGCCGCCCTGTCAGTGCCCGTTCTGCCCGCGGCGAAAAAATGGGCGTGGCTATGACCGGATGGGGCGGAGCTAATTTAAAAGTGCACCCAAGTTTTAGTCAACCTTTCTCCAGAAAATTCACATCATTGCGCAGCTTTTCTCCAGAAAATACACAAAATGTCAGAAGCTTTCAACATAAAATACACGTAATGCGAGAACATTTCACCAGACATTACACGTTATGTGAGCAGATTTCACAAGAAAATACATTCAATCATGTCGGCAGATTTGACCAGAAAAAAATCATTCAATCTTGCGGTAGATTTGACCAGAACATACACAATGTCAGCACCAGATTTCACCACAAAATACACAATATCGGTAGTTAAACTGACCACAAAATACACAATGACGGTAGTTAAACTGACCACAAAATACACGACGGTAGTTAAACTGACCACAAAATACACAATGACGGTAGTTAAACTGACCACAAAATACACAATGACGGTAGTTAAACTGACCACAAAATACACAATGACGGTAGTTAAACTGACCACAAAATACACAATGTCGGCAGTTAATCTGACCACAAAATACACAATGTCGGTAGCAGATCTGACCACAAAATACACAATATCGGTAGCAGATTTGAGTGTTGGCAAGCTGATAGCCTGGTGGGTAGGTGGTTAAGGGTGAGCAGCCTGATTGCCTAGTGGGTAGGTGGGCAGCCTGCTGGGTAGCAGTGGTGGGTAGGGGGGCAGCAGTGGTGGGTAGGTGGGCAGCCTGCTGAGTAGCCTGGTGGGTAGGGGGGCAGCAGTGGTGGGTAGGTGGGCAGCCTGCTGGGTAGCAGTGGTGGGTAGGTGGGCAGCCTGCTGGGTAGCAGTGGTGGGTAGGTGGGCAGCAGTGGTGGGTAGGTGGGCAGCCTGCTGGGTAGCCTGGTGGGTAGGTGGGCAGCCTGCTGGGTAGCAGTGGTGGGTAGGTGGGCAGCAGTGGTGGGTAGGTGGGCAGCCTGCTGGGTAGCCTGGTGGGTAGGTGGGCAGCCTGCTGGGTAGCCTGGTGGGTAGGTGGGCAGCAGTGGTGGGTAGGTGGGCAGCAGTGGTGCGTAGGTGGGTAGCAGTGGTGGGTAGGTGGGCAGCAGTGGTGGGTAGCCTGGTGGGTAGATGGGCAGCCTGCTGGGTAGGAGGGCAGCAGTGGTGGGTAGGTGGGCTGCTGCGGTGGGTAGGTGGGCAGCAGCGGTGGGTAGGTGGGCAGCAGCGGTGGGTAGGTGGGCAGCAGTGGTGGGTAGCCTGGTGGGTAGGTGGGCAGCCTGCTGGGTAGCCTGGTGGGTAGGTGGGCAGCAGTGGTGGGTAGGTGGGCAGCAGTGGTGGGTAGCCTGGTGGGTAGGTGGGCAGCAGTGGTGGGTAGGTGGGCAGCAGTGGTGGATAGGTGGGCAGCAGTGGTGGGTAGGTGGGCAACAGTGGTGGGTAGGTGGGCAGCAGTGGTGGGTAGCCTGCTGGGTAGCCTGCTGGGTAGGTAGGCAGCAGTGGTGGGTAGATGGGCAGCCTGCTGGGTAGCCTGGTGGGTAGGTGGGCAGCAGTGGTGGGTAGGTGGGCAGCAGTGGTGGGTAGGTGGGCAGCAGTGGTGGGTAGCCTGCTGGGTAGCCTGCTGGGTAGGTGGGCAGCAGTGGTGGGTAGGTGGGCAGCAGTGGTGGGTAGGTGGGCAGCAGCGGTGGGTAGCCTGCTGGGTAGCCTGGTGGGTAGGTGGGCAGCAGCAGTGGGTAGCCTGGTGGGTAGGTGGGCAGCAGTGGTGGGTAGGTGGGCAGCAGCGGTGGGTAGGTGGGCAGCAGCGGTGGGTAGCCTGGTGGGTAGGTGGGCAGCAGTGGTGGGTAGGTGGTGGGCAGCAGCGGTGGGTAGGTGGGCAGCAGCGGTGGGTGGCCGGGCCGGTGCACCTGTAAAAGAAAAAAAACCCATTCACTTACCTGCAGATGAAACCTCTCTTCCGAATCCCAGGCAGCCTCCGCAGCTCCTCTTGAATGTCCCGCGCCGTCTCCTGCTGCGTCATCAGTGCAGGGCTACGGGAAGATGGCCACCGAAGCCCGCACTGGAGACAAAAATAGACGGCAAGATGGCGTCGGCGGCCATCTTGCCGTCTATTTTTGTCTCCAGTGCGGGCTTCGGCGGCCATCTTCCCGTAGCCCTGCTCGGGTAAACTGAGGGCGGCTATCAGCCGCCCTGTCAGTGCCCGTTCTGCCCTTGGAGGGGAAGCGCCGAAGGAGGGGACCCAGGTGAGGCAGATGTGGGGGGGTATTTCCCCCCTCCCCGCCGACGCTGCCACCCCTCCTTCAGCGCTGCTTCCCCTCCTGTGTCATCAAGGCTTCTGGGGAGGCCTTGATGACACCCCCCCTGGAGCTGACACCCGGAGCGGAGCGCTCCTGGCCGCCCCATGGTAGGGACGCCACTGGGGGGCATAGGTAATTCTAATACAGTCATTCAAGGAGTGCATTACTGAGGGCACTAATTCTGTTTGTTGCAGCCCTGGAAGACTTGGAAGAATGTTTCGCTCCCTATCAGGAGGTCATTACAGAAGACGATCATCTAGCAGATCTCGCTACAGTAGATCTCGCAGGAGAACAAGATCGAGGTCCAGATCAAGGTCTCCGGTGTATTGTCACAAAGAGAAACTTTGCTGGGCATGTGCAAAGCCAGTGGCTCCGGGGAAGACGGTGTGTCCAGACTGCTTTCTAGAGCTGGGCAGAGAGCCAGCTCCGGAACCAATAAACATAACAGAAGCAATACAGAAGGCTGTCCAAGAGTCTATGAGTTCCTACATAGCAAGTCTCCCTCCTGCTCAACCTCAGTCTGCTCAAGTTCAGCCTGTGCCTATGTTCCCGGAGGAGGAGGAAGTCTCCCTGGGATTTGACTTTGCATTAGTGGACCCATTCATTAAAGCAGTGCGTGAAGTACTAGAATGGGAAGATGTACAGGAGGAAGATGAGGAAAAGACTAAGAAGAAGGCGAATAAGACATACTATAAACACTTAGATAAGACAAAGCGTACCTTTCCGGTGATGAAGGAAATAAGGGCTATAATTCAGGAAGAGTGGCGTAAGATGGAGAAAAGGGTTCCTATTGCTAATAGATTTTCAAAAATGTACCCACTACCTCAGTGGTGGATGCCTCGGTTACTCGGCTGGCAAAACACGTCACACTCCCAATCGAGGATGCTATAACCTTCAGAGATACTATGGAATGCAAGATAGATATGGACCTGAACAAAATTTACACAGGGTCAGGAGGCACTTGCAAACCAGCGATCGCACTAACACCGGTGGGGAAGGCTGTCAGAGCCTGGACAGAGAATGCTGAGCAGATGATCAGAGATGATGTCGACAAAGAGACTTTGATTGCAAGTTTGGAAGACCTTAAAATTGCAGGCGATTTCATCGGAGAATCAGCGATAGATGTCCTCCGCTCTTCAGCAAGGTCCATGCTATACTCCGTGACCGCAAAGAGGGCTCTGTGGTTGAGGTCCTGGTCAGCGGACCCGGCTTCCCGTCAGTTGTGGTGCAAGATCCCCTTTGATGGTAAGACTCTTTTCGGCGAGAAGATGGACTCAGCTATTCCGGGGGTTACGGGCGGGAAGTCGGGTTTGCTTCCACAGGATAGGCGTCCGAAGAGACAACCAGGTACTCCCTCTGCACAACCCACTCCTAGATACAGGAATGCTAGATCTTACAGACCGGGTAGGAATTACAGAAACAATTGGCAAGCAAACCAAGCATCGACTAGTAGAGCTCAAAAACAGAAAGGCACTCAGCCCTCTCAGGGGAACAAGAAATCCTTTTGACAACCAGCTCATCCAGAAGAGTCCGGTAGGGGCGAGACTGAAACAATTCAGCCAGGTTTGGCGACGAGAAGTAAAATCCCCCTGGGTGGTGAGAACAATATCATCAGGACCAGAGGCGGCCTTAGAGCATGCGGGGCCTGGGGCGAGTGTCATACGCGGGGCCTAGAGCCATAAGTGTAGGTCATGTACCGTACCACCCTGCTCACGGGCTTGTCCACCTCTAATGCACTATGCCTTATTATTGTTTAAAAACAATTACGTTTGTTAAAGGCCACTAAGCCAACCAATATACTAGGGATGGGTACTAAGCTGGCTGGGGAGCTAAGGATAGGTAAAGGTTGGCTGGGGAACTTGAGATAGGTACAGGCTGTCTGGGGAGCTAGGGGTGTGTACCTGACTGGCTGGGGATGGGTGCTAGGTTGACTGGGGAGTGTGTCTGGATAGAGATACAAGATTTGGAGACCAAAGTTTATATCTCTAGCCAGACATTCTCCACAGCCAGCCTAGTACCCATCCCCAACTCCTCTGTCAGCCTAGTACTCATCCTCAGCTCCCCAGCTAGTCTAGTACTCATCCCCAGCTCCTCAGTCAGCCTAGAAACCATCCCAAGCTCTCCAAGGTAGCCTAGCATCCATCTCCAGCTCAACCAGAAGAACGGGGTTCTCAGTGCGAGCGCAGCAAGGCATGACTACGGGCAGGAGTGCCTGCCTGAAAATAATTGTAATGCAGATATTATGCCCCTCAGAGGTAAAATGCAGATATCATGTCCCCCACATATCAAATGTAGATATCATGCCCCACACAGATCAAATGCAGATATCATGCCCCTCACAGGTCAAATGCAGATATCATGTCCCCTACAGATCAAATGCAGATATCATGCCCCACACAGAACCAAATGCAGATATCATGCCCCACACAGATCCAAATGCAGATATCATGCCCCACACAGATCAAATGCAGATATCATGCCCCCAACAGAAACAAATGCAGATATCATGTCCCACAGATCAAATGCAGATATCATGCCCCACACAGATCAAATGCAGATATCATGCCCCCAACAGAAACAAATGCAGATATCATGCCCCACAGATCAAATGCAGATATCATGCCCCACAGATCAAATGCAGATATCATTCCCCACACAGATCAAATGCAGATATCATGCCCCACAGATCAAATTCAGATATCATGACCCCCACAGAACCAAATGCAGATATCATGCCCCACAGGTCAAATGCAGATATCATGCCCACAACAGAAACAAATGCAGATATCATGCCCCACAGATCAAATGCAGATATCATGCCCCACAGATCAAATGCAGATATCATTCCCCACACAGATCAAATGCAGATATCATGCCCCACAGATCAAATTCAGATATCATGACCCCCACAGAACCAAATGCAGATATCATGCCCCACAGGTCAAATGCAGATATCATGCCCCCAACAGAAACAAATGCAGATATCATGCCCCACAGATCAAATGCAGATATCATGCCCCACAGATCAAATGCAGATATCATTCCCCACACAGATCAAATGCAGATATCATGCCCCACAGATCAAATTCAGATATCATGACCCCCACAGAACCAAATGCAGATATAATGCCCCACACAGATCAAACACAGATATCATGCCCCACACAGATCAAATTCAGATATCATGCCCCCCACAGAACCAAATGCAGATATCATGTCCCCACAGATAAAATACAGATAACGTTATACAGAATATGCTTTTCCACATAACAAGCCTAGAGTGAAAACATCACACTATGGCTATGATTGTCATTGGACTAATAGCTTCTTTAAAGGAATGATCCGCGGTAAAAAAAAAAAAACCGTTCCACTTACCTGGGGCTTCCTCCAGCCCAGGGCAGCTGTCCTGTGCCCCGCCGCAGCTCCTGCATCTCCCGGTCCTCTTCGTCGGCGGAGCCGACCTCGCCAGGTCGGGTTCCGGGTCGGCCTCTCTGCTCCACCACGGGGGGTCACGTGGTCCGACCGACGTCATCTGGAGGCTACTGCAGCGTCCAGATGACGTCGGCCGGACCACGTGACCCCCGTGGTGGAGCGCAGTAGAGGCCGACCCGGAACCCGACCTGGCGAGGTCGGCTCCGACGGCGAAGACGACCGGGAGATGCAGGAGCTGCGGCGGGGGCACAGGACAGCTGCCCTGGGCTGGAGGAAGCCCCAGGTAAGTGGAACGTTTTTTTTTTTTTACCGCGGATCATTCCTTTAAAGAAGCTATTAGTCCAATGACTAATATAATGAATAATAATAATATGGTAGGACATTTGACTGTGAAGGGATTAGATTGTGAGTTCCACAGGCACAGTACAGCTGTGTGAAGAGGAGCGGGGTCTGCTCAGATTTCCGACAAGCCCTTGTCGGAAATCTTTAGGTCGGAAATCTTTGGGTGTCCACAGCGACAGTGGACCAAAGGACGCAATGGGAAGCCTCTATAGAAGGCTTCCGTCTTGTTAGGCAAGTACTGTAAATCTTCCACATTCCAATGAGCTGGCTTGAAACTGAAACTAGCAGATTTTCTCAGTGCTGTTTCCTATATACATGAGTGGTCTCAGTGGGGAAGAGGGGATTTCTGGGGCCATAGCATGATATTGATAAGCAGGCAGCTTATCAATATCATGCTATCAGTCATATTTAGCCCCAGAAATCCCCTCTTTTCCAACACCACACATGTATATAAGGGAAAACCACTCAGAAAACTAACTTTATTTTAAAATCATTAAAAAAAACAGCACTCAGAAGCAATGCAGCAGCATCAGTGTGATTGTGCCATGCTCATCATTTATTCCTACTGCTGCAGCTGCTGCATCAGACGCACAAACAGTATGTATGACACTCTGACCCATGTGTTGTCACCTTGTCTGTGTCCACCACTGAGCCCTGGTAATGCTGCAGCTGCTGCTGCCTGTGTCCTCAGAGCTGGCAGACTGTGCTTGTCTCTCTCACACACATACACACTCTGGTGCATGCCTTCCTGCCTGTGTCCACTCACTGCCTGCAGCTCCTGCTCGAGTCTCTGTGTGCCTGGAGGATTCAGGGGGGCACAGCCACGCAGGGGAACAGTCTCTCTGTTGCCCTTTTGCCTGGCAGGCAGAACGAGCGGGGGGCGGGGTTAGAGGCGGGGCCTCACAAACATAGTAAACCCTACTCTGGAGGCTGTTGGCTGCTGCTATGAGGAGGGGGCGGGTTTAGAGGAGGAGGCTGAAGCAGAGAGCAGTGTTGACTGCCTCTATTGGCCGGGAGCAGAGGGGGGCGTGTATGGAGGCAGCGTTGGGCTCTCCTGAGCTCATAGCAGGGTTGCCGTAAATTAAACAAATGCACGGAAGGTATTCCCTATACTGTCTGACCGCGGGGCCTCCTTCAGATGCGGGGCCTGGGGCGACCGCCCCAGTGGCCCCCCCCAAAGGCCGCCTCTGATCAGGACACTTCTGGACATTCAAGAGGGCTCCTCCACAAGATTCCTTCAGATTAACGCGGATTCCGGTATGTCCCCAGAAGAAGGAAATTCTGGAAACTTATCTGCAGGGCCTTGTGAACAAACAAGCAATTGTGCCAGTCCCGAGACAGGAAAGACGTCAGGGATTTTATTCATTTTTTGTACAGAAAAGAAAAGGCGATCTCCGACCGGTCTTAGATCTGAAAAGACTGAATTTGTACATAACACTCGAAAAGTTCAAGATGGAATCCTTGCACACGATCATAATTGCGGTAAATCCCAAGGACTTTATGCTTTCTATCGATCTGGAGGATGCTTATTTACATGTGCCAATTCAAGCAGACCTACAGAAGTACTTAAGGTTTGCGGTAGGGGGAGACCATTATCAGTTCGTATGTCTTCCTTTTGGAATTTGTACGGCACCCAGGACATTTTCCAAGCTGCTTCTGGAGATAATAGCCCTAGTAAGGCTTCAAGGGGTCCGTGCTTTCCATTATCTAGACGATGTCCTGCTATTGTCCAATACGGTAAAAGAGGGTCTGTTCCACAGGGACTTGTTAATCAGCACTCTACTCAGGTTCGGCTGGTTAATAAATTATTCCAAAAGCCATCTTCAACCTACCCAAGACTTGGTGTATCTGGGAGCAAGATTTCACACTCAGTGGAATTCAGTGGGTCTCTTGGACGAGAAGATCCCAGTTATAAAGCAGAGGGTATTGCAGATGTTCCTATCCACCACAGCTTCAGCAAGAATGTGCCTAAGAGTTCTGGGGACTATGTCGGCTGCTATCCCAATGGTTCCTTGGACCCATTGGAGGCTCAGGAATCTTCAGCATGGATTTCTAATCCAATGGAATGGTCACAGTCTGTGCCAGAATATTCGAATCACGAAGCTCATGAAGAAAGATCTGCCTTGGTGGCTGGAAGAGGGAAACCTAAGGAAGTGCCTTCCCTTAGAGCACAAAGTACCGATAACGATCGATACAGATGCCAGCCAGAGAGGCTGGGGAGCGACGTGTGGATCACAAGTGGCTCAGGGAATCTGGCCGCAATACATGAAGTACTGGCCAGCCAACAGGCTAGAACTGAGAGCTGCCTTTTGCGCCCTTCTACACTTTCAGGCACTCATCAGGGGAAAAGAAGTTCTGCTGAGGATGGACAACAGGACGGCGGTAGCCTACATTCGCAATCAAGGAGGGTCTCGCAGCCAATCCCTGATAGAAGAGGCAGACCTGATCTTTACGTGGGCAACAAGGTGTCTGAGTTCACTAACAGCAATATACATACCGGGTCTGTCCAACACTGTTCCGGACTATCTGAGCAATAGTGTCAAACAACGGGTGGGAGTTAGAGGATTCAGCCTTCCGGATGATATGCACACATTGGCAGGAACCAGAATTGGATCTGTTGGCATCTTGCAGCAACAGGAAGTGCCAGCGCTACTTCAGCAGGTTCCCGGAGAGAGAGGCGGAGGCAACAGATGCTTTGACGACAGAGTGGAACTTTCAGGTGGCTTACGCTTTCCCTTCAACGCCCCTCATCATGAGATTATTACAGAGGCTGAGGTCGGAACCAGTGGTCTTGTTGGTAGTTCTCCCTTGGTGGCCAAGAAGACCCTGGTTCCCTATGATCTCTCAGATGTCGATGTCCAATCCTCTCCCTCTCCCAGACAGCAGGACTCTGTTGTCCCAAGGGCCGGTGGTTCATCCGAATCCATCCTGGCTGAAGTTGACTGCTTGGAAGTTGAGAGGAGGAAGTTGGCGGATATAGACTGCTCAGAGTCGGTTATCTCGACGCTACTAAAAGCAAGAAAGGTAAATACGAATTCAACATATCACCGCATTTGGAAAGTTTTTCTGGAGTTCGCCAGAAAAGAAGAATTTGATCCTGTTAAGCCTCCAGTGCATCATCTTCTCGCCTTCCTACAGACGGGAGTGGATAAGGGACTATCATTCCATTCACTGAAAGTACAAATTTCGGCGACTTCGGCCCTGACTAGCCATCGTTGGGCTTTTAATCCCTTGATCAAGCAATTCATATCCGGGGTCATGAAGGTACGACCTCCACTGAAGCCTATCTTTCCCAGCTGGGACCTACCACTAGTTTTGAACTACTTAACCAAATCGCCTTTTGAGCCGATACAATAATGCTCTCTTTGGTTTAAGACTTTGAAGTCAGTATTTCTCATGGCAATCACTTCTGCCAGAAGAATTTCGGAGCTACAAGCCCTGAATCATCTGGAACCATTCCTCATTTTCTTTCCGGATAGGGTACAGCTGCGGCCGGTTCAAGGTTTTTTTCCCAAAGTGTCATCAGTTTTACACATTAACAAAGAATGGTCGTTACCTTCGTTCAATGAGGAGGATTCTACAACTCTTCACTCATTAGATGTGGCAAGATCTTTGAAAGCTTACCTTCAGGAGACTCAAAGCATAAGGAAGTCGGACAGACTGCTTATCATCCCAGTGGGATACCGCAAGGGAGAAGCAGCATCAACCAGGACACTGGCCTCTTGGCTCATCCGTACCATACAAAATGCATATAGGGCAGTCAATAAAGAGCCGCCGGGAGAAATCCGGGCGCACTCAACAAGGGGCTTAGCGTCTTCCCGGCCAGCTTACGCCAAGGTCTCAGCCACGAAGATTTGTCAGGCTGCCAATTGGTGCACAATAAATACTTTCATTTCACATTACCAAGTTGATACCTCACATTCAACTTCTTTAGAATTTGGAAGAGCTGTTCTACCTTCCTGTTCTGATGTTTTGTTCAGTAAATAAAAAAATTCTGCTTGCACCTGCTCCAGTGTTCCCTCCCGTTTGTGGTTATAATTAAATCCCGATGTGCTGCCATGGAGGTATAGGGAAAACGGAAAATTGTATACTTACCTGACGGTAATTTTCCTTTCCCTATGCATCCATGGCAGCACAGGGTTCCCACCCACTGTTCGGTGAGGACCTAGTTACAAGACACGAAGGGGAGGGTCAGCAAAACATTTATAGATACTTGATCCTGTGGGGTATTAGGGGTGGGGCCTAAACCCGATGTGCTGCCATGGATGCATAGGGAAAGGAAAATTACCGTCAGGTAAGTATACAATTTTCCGTTTTCTCCAGTTCGACTCAAAGGGCTTGAGAGCTGCAGTCACTAAGGGCCCTTAGGCCAGATCCACTCTATAAGCACTTTTGTGAGCGATTGCGTTTGATTAGCGCTTGCTGAGCGCTTGTTAAAAAATCCCTCCCATTCACTTTCATTAAAATCGCGGTGAAAATCGCGCAAAAATCTGCGATTGCTACGATCGTGTACGCAAAAAAAGTACACAATTGCGACTTTTGCAGTGATTTTTATGAGATTTTTAACACGATTTTAATGAAAGTGAATGGGAGTGATGTTTTAACAAGCGCTCAGCAAGTGCTAATCAAACGCAAAGGCTCACAAAAGCGCTTATGGTGTGGATCTGGCCTTAGGGCCCTTTTCCACTTGCAGCGACCCACTTCAAAAAGCAGATCGCAGCTGTTTTGCCGAACGCAAAAATTAGTTTGCTTCATTTTTTGCCTGAATGCAATTGCCGGCCTGCGCGATTCTTGGTGCAATCGCGTTTCGTTCCTACTGGCTGTACGGTGCAAACTTGCAAAGTTGAAAAAGCAGCTAGCGCGAACGCATTTGCTAATGGAAAAGGGCCCTTTGAGAACAAAGAGTAGGTGACCTCCAGGCATTAGGGAGTTTGACTCCTTACTGAATAGTAATCTGGCAGCGGCTTCAACCAGGATTTAAACCCTGTATAATAATATGATAAAGACATTGAACTCAGGGCAGTTTCTAGGCTAAATTGCACCCAGGGCGAGGGTGTAAAAATTGTGCCCCCTTCCCCCCACCCCCGTGGACTCGGGAACCCTTACTCTTTAGGGACAGAAACACAGCCACAGGTCACAAGTAGATATGCCTACTTTCTAGTGACCAGCCACTCATCCAGGAGGAAGCAAGAAAACACCCAGGTGAGGAGAGCCCGGAAAGCCGACTCCTCCATGGGTGCCGCGCACTGACAGCCTGCAGTACCGCTACAAGACATCAGGTGTCATCACGTGGTGGTGACGTGATGATGACTTGAAGTCTGACGCAGGCAGCCTAGGAGGAGTCAAGGCAGGTGATCGCGCTGGTAATCTTCTTTCTTTTTCCATTTGGCTGCACCGCGCGTCACCAGCTCCCTAGCGGTAATGTCCTTCTGCCTGCGCCCCCCTTCATCTACTTGCTGGTCTGCGCCCAGTGCGGTCGCCCTGCCCGCACTGCCCAAGAAACGGCCCTGATTGAACTGAATGAAAGTCTATTAAATGATGGATTAACAATTGAACAAGGAAAGTCTTTTATTTGTCAGACCCTCAATAAGCACCTCTCACTGCCCACCCACCCCCTTGCAGCCTCATTGGCTCCCCCCTCCATAGCCCCTTAGTATCCCCCTTTATTCTCACTCACTCCACAGCACCCTCAAACCAGCTCTTGCTTTTTCCCCCAAACCCTCAAAAGGAACGCACACAGGCTCGGATTTACCTCACAGGAGCCTATAGGCACAGATGTCCTGGCACCTTATGCTGGGCATACACGGCTGCTGGGAGGATTATCAATGGAGCCTGATGGCTCGATTGATAATATCCAACGTGTCCGATACCCCGCCGGATCAATAGTGTGCTCGATACCGGCGGGGAGAACAATAGAAGAAACAAGCGGCTGATTAGCAGCCCCCCGCGGGGACGAGCGGGGATCGATCCACATACACGCGCGGACGAGTGGCTCGATCCAGTGCATAATCGCAACCGTGTATGCCCGGCCTTAGACTTCGCCCTTCATGTACCTACAAACCCCTGCCGAACTGTACTGCAAGTGTGCTGACTGTCCCAGCTTTTACCTGCCTCCTACTTCCCCTGCCCATCATAGGTAGCTACAGGTGCCCCTTAGTATAAGATAGTCAGAGGTACCCTCAATATTAAGTAGCTAATGGTGCTGAAGGGAGATCTTGTCAGTGGAATGCTGAGCGCTAGGTGAGTAACCTCTCATTTACACTCTCATCAGGACTCTGCATAGGGAAGGAGGGAGGTGCTTGGGGAGGGGAATGAGGTGCCTTTCTATCATCAGGCGCCTGCAGGCGTGTGCCTACAGTGCCTTATGGTAAATCCGGCCCTGTGCACACACATGCATACTAGTAAATATTGCCCTTAACTACCGTGAATAAATTGTTAGGGCAACAGTCTGGGGCGCGTGTGCTATACAAACACGCTTCTCTGGGTAAGAGAAAACATAATGGGGCATATTCACTAAATATTGGTAAAATTGCCATGTGCATGCAGCGAAACTGAAGATCTTTTTAAAACAAAGCGCTTCACTTACCTGGGGCTTCTGTCAGCCCTGTGCAACCTTCCCGTCCCACGCCAGTCTTCCACGATCCTCCATTCTCCCGCTGCCAGCTACTTTCGTTACGACGATACAGTCGACTTGTAAGTCAACGGCAACTGCGCCTGCGCACCCCGAGCCAGCTGCAATAACGTTCCAGCTGCAATAACGTCCTGCGCTATTAACATAGGACGCTATTGCGGGCCGGAATGCGGAAAAAGATACGTCTGACTCGACGTGCCCAGGGATGCCGGGTTGGCGCCAACAAAAGTAGCTTGTGGTGGGAGAACGGAGGATCGTGGAGGACCGACGCGGGACAGGAAGGCTGCACGGGGCTGGCAGAAGCCCCGGGTAAGTGAAACACTGTTTTAAAAAGATCTTCAGTTCCGCTTTAAGCTAGTTGCGTATTAGCGCATCCTCGCTAAGTGATATGCGTGACATTATGTGACATTATGAGAGTGCGTAAGTAATTAGAAGAAATTGCTGAGCTCTTCATATGGATGGCAATTTTATCTCTATTTAGTGAATATGCACCAACGTGCTAGTTTGTTGCGCATTTGTCTGTATTGTTTAATGACCGATTGTAGTGGTCGAATTACTGGGGGGCACCAAAGTCAAGTTTTGCTCAGGGCGTTGTGGATCCCAAGGCCAGCCCTACATACACACAATAAGCTCCTGACAAAAAAGGGTTAACATAATGGGCCACAGAACAATACATTAAATGACAGCAGACACTCATTGTGACTTTTATGCGCTTGTGAAAACTCCTGTTAGATGTGTCTGCAACAGGCTGCAAGCGTGCCAATAAAGCGGTCTGTGGCACTTGTTCCCGACCTGGGTGTGTTGGCTGAGCCTGAAGTCAGTTCACACGTGTGCACTCAGCCTGATGTTTTCTCACGCTTGTAGGTGATTATTCAGACTCATTACAAATCCTTCAGCTGCCTGTGGCCTCGCCTGGGAAACGCCGTGTGAAACTGCTTACTCAGTGGGAGTGGGCCGCTGGGCCTGAACTGCTCTATAACTACATGTCTGGGCAGACCAGCTACTGCAGTGATAAAATTCTGAGGCGGGAGTTCCTCTCCCTCCCAGGAGTGTGTCTGCTTACTGGCTGCGTTCCCTTACACACAGGTGAAAGCATGTCACTGACTGTGAGTGTTGTGCCAAGTGTGTGTGGCAACAGCCGTGCCAAACTAGAAAAAGGCAGCCAGTGATCTGTCTATGATCAAGTCCATGACCTGTTTACTGTCTGCTGGCTCTGCTTATTACTACTTCCGTTTCTTCTTGCTTTTCTTTTTTTTTTAATTGCCTTTATAGAAAGTAGCAAAACATACTGCAAGGCAAGAGGCAGCAGATGATGCCTGCTGTTGGTTGTTCCAGAGGGTGAATGGATGCCAGCCAGTAAAAATGAATATACTGTAATGACACAGTATACAGAATCTACAGCGAATATCATGCTCACAAATTTATTATATTCAATCTACATTTTGGTATCTTGAAGACAGTTTGCTTGCTGTAAAATAGTAACTTTTAGGCCTGGAATCCACTGCAAAACGCAACCGCTAATCGCAATCGCTAGCATTTCGTAGCAGTTTGTAAGCGATTCCTTGAGCATTTTAGGGAGTGATTTTAAAAAGTGTATCAATTTGCCAGCGGTTGTGTAGCGATTAGCGTTTTAAAGTCTGATTGGTCCTTTCTATTAATTTTGTTACAGTGTACATTAACTTCAAAACGCTAGCAAAATCGCTCCGTGCAAGTTTTGATGATCGATTACGCCAGCGATTATATACTTTACATTGAAGCGCAAACGCTAACAAAATGCTGCATGTCCTGCGTTTGCGATTTTGCTAATCGCAATCGCTTCTGTGGAATTTGCACCATCCATTTACATTGGCAGAGTGTTTAGGGAAATCGCTAGCGATTTCTCACGCTCCCTAAACGCTCAAAAAATCGCTCTTGTGGGTTCCAGCCCTCAATCCATACTTTTTCAGGGAGATGCTACTCTGTGGTCTACTAGCAAAAAAAGATGCAGAGTTTGAACTGAATCAAAAAACCCTGGACCAGAGGGGCCACTAAGTGCGTCCCTGCAACCACTGTACAGTATTAGGTTTTTATTGTTTTTATTCAGCACCATGGAAGATGCTGGCAATGGTGCTATGCTGGTAATAATCATTTCTATACATAAGTCTGAATAGTGATAATCAACAGTAAACTGTGTCCCTCCTCTGCTTACATCTCTCTGATGGTGTCCACTAATGATCCAATCTTTTTCATCCAATCTTACCATTTCTATATAAAATAAGGGACTGCATAAATTATCCATTCAATACATTCACTCAATTTACCCTTATACTACATAGATTTGGTAAAATCGAATGAAAAAGATTGGATCAATAGTACCCACCTTGAAGGTGGCCACTAACGATCCAATTTCTAGCGAAAAACCATTCGAGCGATCAGATAATTCTGATTGGAAGAAAATTCGTTCACTACACCATCAACGAACCAATCTTTGCTTCCCATCTATCACGACCAACAAGAAAATCCCAATTTTGGTTTGACCAAAATCCAATCGATTTTTATAATCGTTTGTAATTGTGCCCATCAATGGAGATTATTTACAACCAATCCGATCAGAATTCCTGATCGCTCAAACGATTTTTTGATAGAAATTGGATCATTAGTGGCCACCTTTACAATGAGCTTGTCTTTGGCAGGTTTGGGTGTTCCATATCACTTGTTATGTAAAGAGTGCATGAGGAGGCCCAATGTAAAACTTGCACTGGGGCCTTAAGCTCCTTAGGTATACCATTGTTGCTACAATCTGAAAATATCAGCTCTTGAACATCCCCATAGCTCTCAGCACACCTGCCTTTACACATGCCCCTGACTATAGTTGATCACATCTGCTTCCCAAAATGGAAGTTGAATGACTGGCAGGGTCAGCATTCCTCACCTGTGTGTGTGTGTGTGTGGGGGGGGGGGGGGGGGGGGTAGTTGATGGTTGCTATTCTGGCCACATTTGCTATGAAAAGGGAGGACTGTTATTAACAGTCTGGCTACACTTGCTATTGGCAAGGAAAGAGGGAGTGTTACACTGGCCACAACTGCTATGGGGGGAGGGGAGGGGGTAGGGTGCTATGCGCTTTACTAGATGGGGGCCCATAAAAATTTTTTTGCTGGGAGCCCCATGGCTTGCAGTTATGTTTGATATTTTCCTTGTCTAATAATATTGATTGCATCATAGCAGCCATTAGCTTTGTACTGCCACATTCAGTACCAAACTACAGGAATGTTGTACATATACAGTTTCCACCCATATGATTAATACTTGATCAAATATCAATCAGGAATTCCCTAGTTCACAATTTTCATTAGATTTTATGGAAACTAGGAAACTATAGAACTGTAAACGTAACATCAGCTATGTGTAAATTGTTTGAAGGTATCCTAAAGGTGGTCACATACAATACAATAAAATGATATTATTTTACAGCAATTTTATAAAAAAAAAAACAAAAAAAAAAAAAAAAACTTATTACTCAAGTGAAAATTCCAATCAGATATCTTGTTTTTTTTACATTTTTTCTCGATTGGGAGTGGCGGAAATTTCTGATACATTTTTTGCAAGATTGTAAGGGGTGTGGTAGATTGACAATTTCGTAATGTAGAGATGCAAGCAATTTTTCAGAGTTTTCAAAAAAAAATGTTTTCATTATTGGGAAAAAATTGAACATACATGTGTGGTACATTGGTCAGATGTTTCAACTGTAAAAATCAATTAGAAAAATTGATTGTCAATCTTGAAATGTAAAGAAATGTAAAACATTGTATGGTGTATGGCCATCTTAAGATATGCTATACAAAATTATGTAGCACAAAATAATAATTTACAGTGGCTTGCAAAAGTATTCAGCCCCCTTGAAGTTTTCCACATTTTGTCACATTACTGCCACAAACATGAATCAATTTTATTGGAATTCCATGCGAAAGACCAACACAAAGTGGTGTACACATGAGAAGTGGAATGAGAATCATACATGATTCCAAACATTTTTTACAAATCAATAACTACAAAGTGGGTTGTGCGTAATTATTCAGCCCCCTAAGTCAATACTTTGTAGAACCACCTTTTGCTGCAATTACAGCTGCCAGTCTTTTAGGGTATGTCTCTACCAGCTTTGCACATCTAGAGACTGAAGTCCTTGCCCATTCTTCTTTGCTAAACAGCTCCAGCTCAGTCAGATTAGATGGACAGCGTTTGTGAACAGCAGTTTTCAGATCTTTAGATCTGGACTTTGACTGGGCCATTCTAACACGTAGATATGTTTTGTTTTAAACCATTCCCTTGTTGCCCTGGCTTTATGTTTAGGGTCGTTGACTTGTTGTCCTGCTGGAAGGTGAACCTCCGCCCCAGTCTCAAGTGTTTTGCAGACTCCAAGAGGTTTTCTTCCAAGATTGCCCTGTATTTGGCTCCATCCATCTTCCCATCAACTCTGACCAGCTTCCCTGTGCCTGCTGAAGAGAAGCACCCCAGAGCATGATGCTGCCACCACCATATTTGACAGTGGGGATGGTGTGTTCAGAGTGATGTGCAGTGCAGGGCAGTTTCTAGGCTAAAATGCACCCAGGGCGAGGGTGCCCCCCGAATTAGGTAGGTGCCCCCCAGTATAGGTTAGATTAGGTAGGTGCCCCCAGTATAGGTTAGATTAGGTAGGTGCCCCCCAGTATAGGTTAGATTAGGTAGGTGCAATCCCCCCCACCCAGTGTGGTTAGATTAGGTAGGTGCACCCCAGTGTGGTTAGATTAGGTAGGTGCCCCCCAGTGTGGTTAGATTAGGTAGGTGCCCCCCAGTATAGGTTAGATAGGTAGCTGCCCCCAGTATAGGTTAGATAGGTAGCTGCCCCCCAGTATAGGTTAGATAGGTAGCTGCCCCCCAGTATAGGTTAGATTAGGTAGGTGCCCCGCAGTGTGGTTAGATTAGGTTGGTGCCCCCCATTGTGGTTAGATTAGGTAGGTGCCCCCCAGTGTGGTTAGATTAGGTAGGTGCCCCCCAGTGTGGTTAGATTAGGTAGGTGCCCCCCAGTGTGGTTAGATAGGTAGCTGCCCCCCAGTATAGGTTAGATAAGTAGCTGCCCCCCAGTATAGGTTCGATTAGGTAGGTGCCCCGCAGTGTGGTTAGATTAGGTAGGTGCCCCCCATTGTGGTTAGATTAGGTAGGTGCCCCCCAGTGTGGTCAGATTAGGTAGGTGCCCCCCAGTGTGGTTAGAGTAGGTAGTTGCCCCCCTTTGTGGTTAGATAGGTAGCTGCCCCCCAGTATGGAGGGGGGAGTCAGCCGTGGGGAGGGCAGCCCGACCTCTCCCTCCCTTCCTCTCCGCGGGCCGCCCCTCCGTGCTCCCCCCTCCAAGTGTGACTGCACAGGAAGCGCTGTGTACAGAGCGCATTAGCGCAACTCACCTCCCTCCCTGGTTCCAATCGCCGCCGGTCTCCTCTTCTGTCTTCTCCTCATAGCCGCTGATACACACGCTGCTTCCGGCTAAACAGGAAGCAGCGTGTGTATCAGCGGCTATGAAGAGAAGAGGAGACCGGCGGCGATTGGAACCAGGGAGGTGAGTTGCACTAATGCACTCTGTACACATCGCTTCCTGTGCAGTTACACTTGGAGGGGGAGCACGGAGGGCGGCCCGCGGAGAGGAAGGGAGGGAGAGGCCGGGCTGCCCTCCCCGCGGCTGACTCCCCCCTCCGTTACTGCGCCCACACTCCCTCAGCGCCCAGGGCGCCCGCACGGGCCGCACGGCCCTAGAAACGGGCCTGGTGCAGTGTTAGTTTTCTACCACACATTGCGTTTTGCATTTTGGCCAAAAAGTTTCATTTTGGTCTGATCTGAACAGAGCACTTTCTTTCACATGTTTGCTGTGTCCCCCACATGGCTTGTGGCAAACTGCAAACGGGACTTCTTATGCCTTTCTGTTAACAATGGCTTTCTTCTTGCCACTCTTACATAAAGGACAACTTTGTGCAGTGCACGAATAATAGTTGTCCTATGGACAGATACCCCCACCTGAGCTGTACATCTCTGCAGCTCGTCCAGAGTCACGATGGGCCTCTTGACCGCATTTCTGATCAGCGCTCTCCTTGTTCGGCCTGTGAGTTTAAGTGGACGGCCTTGTCTTGGTAGGTTTGAGTTGTGCCATACTCCTTCCATTTCTGAATGATCGCTTGAACAGTGCTCCGTGGGATGTTCAAGGCTTTGGAAATCTTTTTGTAGCCTAAGCCTGCTTTAAATTTCTCAATAACTTTATCCCTGACCTGTCTGGTGTGTTCTTTGGACTTCATGGTGTTGTTGCTCCCAATATTCTCTTAGACAACCTCTGAGGCCGTCACAGAGCAGCTGTATTTGTACTGACATTAGATTACACACAGGTGCACTCTATTTAGTCATTAGCACTCATAAGGCAATGTCTATGGGCAACTGACTGCACTCAGACCAAAGGGGGCTAAATAAATACGCACACCCCACTTTGCAGTTATTGATTTGTAAAAAATGTTTGGAATCATGTATGATTTTTGTTCCACTTCTCACCTGTACACCACTTTGTATTGGTCTTTCATGTGGAATTCCAATAAAATTGATTCATGTTTGTGGCGGTAATGTGACAAAATGTGGAAAACTTCAAGGGGGCCGAATACTTTTGCAAACCACTGTATATATGAGTTTGACAGCATGGATTTACTAACATGCTCAGCTATTATGAAGTGGTGAATGAAAATTTAGATTTTCGAAAGGCAATAGATGTAGTATACTTGGACTTTTCAAATGCTTTTGACACTGTTCCCCACAATAGCATGGTGCAGAAGCTGAGGACACAGGGACTAGAAGAAAATGTGTGTATGTGGTTAGAGAACTGTTTAAGCCACAGAAGTCAAAGAGTGGTTGTAAATGGAACAAAATGAGAAACCGCAAGGGTCAGTACTTGGCACAATTCTTTTCAATTTATTTATTAATGATTTAATAGACAGTAATGTAGCCATATTTGCAGATGATATGAAATTATGCAGAATTATCTACACTAATGGTGCCCATACACCAACAATAAAAACGTTCGATTTTCCCGTTTATTCAACCAAAATGATCAAATCGAAAATAATCTTTTTTTTTCAATCAAGAAAAATCAATTATTATCCCATTTTATTTCAATAAAAATTTGATCAGACAGTTGGAAAAATCTTTATATTTGCTGTAACTAAATAATCGAGCGAAATTATCTAATCCAAAAAAAGTGTACCATGTATGGGCACCATAAAATGGAGAGTGACATATTACAACAGGTTTTTGACAACATGGCCATATGGGCAAGCACATGGCAGATAAAATGTAATGTTGATTAATGTAAAGTCATGCATCTTGGCTGTAACAATGGTAGAGCACCATATAAAATAAATTACATACAGTTGGGAACATTAGACTTGGAGAAGGACTTTGGAATACTCTTTGTTAATGTAACGATTGCGGAATTATTTCCATGGTCAGCGTACAGGACGCGCGCTGACACTGCGGAAATCCTCCACAAGCGTGTAATTTGACAGAACCCAACTTGGGTGCTATGCGCCTGTAGAGAGCAATTCCCACCAGCAGATGGAGCTGTGGAGAGCAGATGAACACAGCCTCTGCACGGCCACAGATGCCAGATGGGAATTGTACAAGTTGAAGCAATGCAGGGCAAGATATCCCTTAAAGAGAGAGAGCACAGAGACAGAATGTATGTGTGTCCACCAATTTAGTCGCAACCCAGCGACGGTGAACAAACAACAACGGAACCGAAGTGGGAACGCAATCGCAAGAGTGGCGATTGCCAAAAGTGACACAAGACCGAATTAGACAGAGCACAAGTGTAGCAAGAAAGACATAGCAAATAACAACGATCAGAACATCAAGGAAAATAACAAACGCTAGCTAAACGCGAACACCGCACGCAACAGCGAACGCGTTTAAGACACGATCACCGCGTGTTAGGCGCCTAGTGATAAGCGTGCCACCCTAGCTAATCAATGTAACACAAACACGAAATAGAGAACGCGAACGCTTGCTAAACGGTTACCTCATCGAGCCTACAGCAAGCGTTCGTACCAGACAAGACAGAGAGAAGAAGTAGCAAGCACAACCGCAGCTCTGGCCTACACTCCCAGACAGAGTACAGAAGGAACCACCGCTTCTACCGCTAGAGTGGATGCGATCCAGACAGACAGACAGATGGGGTTACCAGTAGCAACCGCTGCTCTGGCTAGCACCCCTAAGGCAGAATACAGAAGGAACCACCGCCGCTACCGCTAGGGCGAATGCAATCCAAACAGACAGACAGATGGAGCAGCCAGTAACAACCGCAGCTCTGGCCTACACTCCCAGACAGACAGAACGATTTCCTGTCGACCGCCGCTGGTGACAAGACAATCGCAACAGAGAGAGAACAAGGCAATACACAGATAATACAACCTGACTGCACTAGAAGGGATGCCTAGTGCAGTCCCAAGGAATTACTCTAAGATAATCATTAGCAAACAATAGCAAAGGCTGATACTCCAGGAGAGTTAGCAGGAACAAACCATCATGACCAGCAAGGAATTCTGGGAAGAGATGGTTTTTATACTGCAAGCCATCAGAGGAAGCAGCTAAGCAATTTGCATGACAAGTGTATGCAAATTCCTCACCAGCAGAGCAACTCTGAAACTTGCAAAGCAAAGACAGGTCTCTTTTCCATAGACCTGCAGCCCTCAGACCTAAAGAATGGACAAACAGCTATCTGCCCGTGCCGACAGCTGAGCAGATCATTACAGTATCCCCCCCCCCCCCCCTCTAGGGACGGTTTCCAGGCGTCTCTCAAAACTGACGTTTCCCAAAAAATCTGACTGAACACTCATGAAGGTCAGGTCAGCCCTACAAGGCCCAATTCCAGAGTCAATTCTCCCAAAACCGACCTCGTCGGAAGCAGAATCCACCGAAACATGCCCATCAGTACTACAAGTCTCAGCGTAACACCCATCAAAACTGTGAATGCCAGAGAAGAACCCATCGACACCCTCCAAGCAATACCCACCACCTTCCAGGGACCTTCCAAAAATACCAAACCTGCCACAATACCTATTCGAAGTGTCCCTTTCAACACAAAAGCCACTGTTGATCCCATCCAGGGTACCAAGCAAAATTTCTCCCGGAATCTCCCAGAACACTTTGAAGCTCTGCAGAGATCCCAAGAGGCAAGAATGCTCACCAGGCTCACATGGAGAACTATCAAGAACCCCTATGGAACCTATGACAATTCCGGATTCAGGATTACCAGGACAACCATCAAGATCAGGGCTTTCCAGGACCACTTCTGGGCATGCAGGTAGGCAGGCAAAATCAGAACATGTCTCCGCCGAGGAAGCATCTGAGCATGCTGATAACAGAGAAACACTTGGGCATTCTGGCTCCCAGAGCACTTTGGGGTACACTAGCACAAGAGAAACCTCAGGACATGTCGGGGAACTGCCAACCTCAGAGTCCATCACGACAAAACCAGGACCGGGCAGAAAATCATCACGAGTAGTGGTCACAGGTACTGGTCTTTCAAAAGAAGACTTGGACTCAGACTTAGAAGTTTCTGTGACTATAATTGTATCTAACCAAAACTCATCATTGACTATGCATGACTGAAGCTCCACAAGAGCTGCAAAGGTAGTCAGCATAATAGCAATGCCTACTGAAGTGGGCAATACCTCAGACAGACCTGGGGGGCAGGAGGCATTTCCTAAAAGTTCTGCACCCTTTGGGAGGAACTTGGAGACCTCCAAAACATCAAACAAGACCTCAGAAGCATCATTTCCCAAGTTTTCTGACAAGGATTCTGAACTATCCATGTTACAGCGCCAAACATCAAATACCTTTTGCGGACAAGGCAAATGTCCCAGGGATAGTTCTACCATATGCTGAGACTGAATTTCATCATCAAGAACAGGATGCACAGGAATATCTAGTGAAACTAACACTGACTCCCTGAGTCTTGTTTCACTGCAGGCAGAATCCTTCATAGCAATCAAACCAGACTGCAATTCTGAAATGGCAGAACAACAGATGCAATTAGCTGCAATACCTAGAGGAGCCTCTGGGCTCCATGCAGGAGATTTATTGCAAGGAAAAATATTGACTCAACCAGAGTACAGGGTGGAGAGTCATCATAAATGTCAGTGTGAATGAACATCACGGTTTCATTCATGGTGCAGGGCAGGCTCACAGGAACACCTGAAAAGCAGGCATTATATCGCACAGATTCAAACTCCACACAAGCAGAAGAAAATCTTTCAAAATTCACACAGGTGTCCACCACAGTAGTACACCCATTCATTTTAGGTCGCACAGTGTCTAAACTCACTTGCTTTACCCCAGGAACAATCATCTGATAACGGTGTCTCTTTATTGGAATCAATTGGTTGATGTGTGTGCAATTCATCCAAAATCGTCTGCCACACACAAATCACCGGATCCACTAAACACTCGTCACACTCATCAGATTCAATCAAAGTGTACATAGAATCAATACAAGCATTAAGAATCTCTTCGCTTTTTGCGATGTAAAAATCGCAAAACGCCTTCCAATCAAACTCAAACTCCTCAATCAAAGCCCCAATCTCCCACGGAGCGAATGGAGGCTCAAACAACCCTGTATCAAAGAAACACTCATTCGCGTTGGGATCAGAAACAAGCATGGACTTTCTTATAGCTTTAATATAATGTATAATTCTGACTATAATAGGATCCACATATGCTCTTGCCTTGGGCAATGAAATCTGAGACAAATCGAACATTCCCTCTACACTGGGAATTTCGGTTTGGCTGGTCATACTGTGACAATTGCGGAATTATTTCCGTGGTCAGCGCACAGGACGCGCGCTGACACTGCGTAAATCCTCCACAAGCATGTAATTTGACAGAACCCAGCTTGGGTGCTATGCACCTGTAGAGGGCAATTCCCACCGGCAGATGGAGCTGTGGAGTGCAGATGAACACAGCCTCTGCACGGCCACAGATGCCAGATGGGAATTGTACGAGTTGAAGCAATGCAGGGTAAGATATCCCTTAAAGAGAGAGAGCACAGAGACAGAATGTATATGTTTCCACCAATCTAGTCGCCACCCAGCGACGGTGAACACACAACAACGGAACCGAAGTGGGAACGCAATCGCAAGAGTGGTGATTGCCAAAAGTGACCAAATTAGACAGAGCACAAGTGTAGCAAGAAAGACATAGCAAATAACAACGATCAGAACATCAAGGAAAATAACAAACGCTAGCTAAACGCGAACACCGCACTCATTCGCAACAGCGAACGTGTTTAAGAAACGATCACCACGCGTTAGGCGCCCAGTGATAAGCGTGCCACCCTAACTAACCAATGTAACACAAACACGAAATAGAGAACACGAACGCTTGCTAAACGGTTACCTCACCGAGCCTACAGCAAAATAAGGCAGAATACAGAAGGAACCACCGCCGCTACCGCTAGGGCGAATGCGATCCAAACAGACAGACAGATGGAGCAGCCAGTAACAACCGCAGCTCTGGCCTACACTCCCAGACAGACAGAACGATTTCCTGTCGACCGCCGCTGGCGACAAGACAATCGCAACAGAGAGAGAACAAGGCAATACAGATAATACAACCTGACTGCACTAGAAGGGATGCCTAGTGCAGTCCCAAGGAATTACTCTAAGATAATCTTTAGCAAACAATAGCAAAGGTTGATACTCCAGGAGAGTTAGCAGGAACAAACCATCATGACTAGCAAGGAATTCTGGGAAGAGATGGTTTTTATACTGCAAGCCATCAGAGGAAGCAGCTAAGTAATTTGCATGACAAGTGTATGCAAATTCCTCACCAGCAGAGCAACTCTGAAACTTGCAAAGCGAAGACAGGTCTCTTTTCCAGAGACCTGCAGCCCTCAGACCTAAAGAATGGACAAACAGCTATCTGCCCGTGCAGACAGCTGAGCAGATCATTACAGTTAACAAGTAAAGTAACTGTATACAATGCCAAAGAGCAGTAACTAAAGCAAATACAATTCAGGGATGCAGAACAAGGCAAATAAAATCTTAAAACGCTAGTAAACTACTCCCTCTGTATAAATCACTGGGCTTATTTAGCTTGGAAAAAAAGGTGTCTGAGAGTTGACCTTATTAAAATGTGTAAATACATCACAGGGCAATACAAAAGCTTGGCAGATCAGCTTTTTTGGCCCTAGGGTAGGACAAGGGGACATCTGCATATGGAGGAAAATCTATGCCTATATTTGCCAAATATTTAGAAAGCTGTCCTTCACAGTAAGAGTGTTAAAATATGGAATACCTTACCTCAGGATGTAGTTATGGCAAACTTATATCTGCATTTAAAGAGGGCTTGGATGCTTTTCTTTCATTGAAGGGCATCCACGGCTATGATTGATCCTGGGAGAGTTGATCCAGGGATTTATTTGACTGCCATCTTGAGTTGCGAAGGGTTTTATTCCCTTTAAGGCTAATCGGCCCAAGGTTTATAAGGTTTTTTTGCCTTCCCCTGCATCAACTGGGATATGTGCGAGTTCAGGACAGTGTTCTTTTGTTTTATTGAATTTTACAACTTATGTATTAAAAAATTGTCCAGCATATGAGCCTCTTAATTCACAAAAAGTCCACTGAAAATAGAGATGACGCATGACAGAACTACAGTATTACGTACATTATAGACAGCAGTTTTCTGAAATTTTAAGAATATATTACTTCTTAAGGACCTAAAAAAATTTGAAATTTGAACTCTTTATTTGCCGCTTAGTAGAACTCATCTTTTAGAAGAATTACAGAAGACAGAAAAAATGACAAATGTTAATGTCCACTCTAAAATAAAACTAAAGTAGAGTTGTTGTTCAGATTCGGGTCAAACATTGCCATAAACATTAATCATGTCCTATTATTGCCCATAGTCTAATTAAAATCATACTGGTCAGGTTTGTCCAATGTGGTAACACAGTGGACTGACACATTAAAATAGATATTGCAAACAAGTACACAAAAAAATATTGCAAGCTTCATCCAAACTGGTTTAAATTCTCTTCCCATCCCATCAGAGAGCAAGGCAAGAAAGGCAGGAGACCTATTGAGAACAGACACATGGTCTGGGGAATTCACCACCTGTCAACACGTCCCATGCACGGCCATGTCCTTGTAAGTTGCTAGTACTCTGCCCAAACCATAGAGAGGCGCAACCAGGCTCCCTCCCAGTGGAGTCACATCTGAGCACTGCTATATGTAACGTGTCACAGTTGTCACAGTTGTCTACCACGATTACAGTTTGCTGTAAGTGATGACACTTGTGGGGTTACAAATGCTGCCTTTTTGGAGGCATAGGGGGGCATAGAGGAGGTACAGGGGATAGAGAAGGCACAGAGTTTCAGTTTATGGATCAGATTAAAAACGCACCTAAAGTCTCTATCTCATTCGATAACCAGGAACTGCTTGTACTGGGAACTGCCTGACAAGCGCACAATTCAGCCTCCTCACCCACCCATGTGAAAGATGCTTAGTGCTGACAGGGGTCACATCGCTGCATTGGCCTGGCTAGGAGGATGGTGGAAGCCTCTCCAGGATCCAGAGGGTTCCCCCTCCCGAAGTTAAAAGTAGAGTTTTTAGTTTGCAAAAAAATTAATTAGTGTTGCCACATACGCCGCAAAGAGACTCCTCTGTAAGTATATGTCCTAACTCTGGCCTTATAACATGCACAATGCAACATGCAAGCATACAGTGCATCAACCTATAAAAAGATTAGGAGCACATATCCTAACGTCCTCTTTTGGGACAGATAATGCTCTGAACTAACCTCACAAGGGCGCTCTAATATTCATCCATACCCACCATACACTCAATAGCATGAGCTGTTTTAAAGCTGACAGATATTACAAGACACAGAAAGCACTGGATTTAACCCTGGTCACTTTTTTGATTTATAGACCCATGTAAATTTTTACGTTTTCAATCAAATTTTTCAGAACTGGGGGAAAAATTATACACGTGTGTGATATCAGTGCCATGGAATATGTTGGGGCTCAGTAAAATTGATTGTACTTTTCAAATTATTAATATTTAAAAAAAACTGTATAGTGTGTGGCCACCTTTAGAGTAATTATCCAAAAATTAATAATAACAAGATCAGACTTAGAGGAAGAGGCAGAGTTGGTGGAAATAAGGATGTGTACATACTTGAGCCACGTTGTTTGTGACCACAGTAATTATCTGCTGGCAGCCCTTCACCTTAGATACCTACCTTGCCTACCTCATGTGATGAATCTGATAGTTCACTGACTCCAAACCAACTAGACAGGCTTACAGTCAGGGGCGTAACAATAGACCCTGCAAGGGATGCAGCCGCAGGGGGACCCAGAAGCCACAGGGGACCCTATCCTGTGAGACTTGACAACTAAGGGCAAGGAGAGAAATAACTTTCTGCCTTCTGCACAATTGTTCTAATGACTGCATCTGCTCAGCCACTGATAAGGAATCATACAAAGTTTTGCAGACAAAGATTTGTAGATAGTCCCTATTCAGTGTTCAGCAAGGTCTTGTGTACAGCACTGTTCTACACGCAGACTTTCTACCCCTCCCCAAGTGCTGTGTACTGTAGTGATGCTTGAGGAGTCTGGGCATGCAGAGAAAAAAGCTTTCTATTCTCTGCACAATTGCTCTAATGACTGCATCTGCTCAGCCACTGATAACAAATCATACAAAGTTTTGTTGACAAATATTTATAGACAGTCCCTATTTAGTGTGAAGCAGGCTCTTCTATACAGCTCCCAGGCCCCTACCTCTCTACCCCTCTCCAAGTGCTCTGTACTGTGGTGATGCTGGAGAAGTCTGCAGAGCCAGTTCTGCTCCATCAGAGATGGACAGAGGGAGTGTAATAAGCTGAGGCTTGGAGCACACTCCCCCATCGTTTTCTGTATGCATTTTCTGCACACCATGTGTGTCTGTCTGTATGAAAACATGCACGTTTTACTACAGAAGCTAATGTAGTCGATAGAGAAAATGCATGCAGTGCTTTACAGCTGTCTTGTTTTTTATCTGCATGGGAAAACACATACAAGTGTGCACTAGCCAATTGAATAACATTGGTTCTCTGTTTACCTGTGCAGAAAGCGAGGGGGGGGGGGGTGTTGTCAGTCAGTAGGAGGCCCCATCCAAAGTTTTGCAGGTGGGCCCAGTGATTTCTAGTTATGGCCCTGCTTACAGTGCAATCCTATTTCTGTGGTTGCGCACTGCAATTAATCAAGTGTGAAATAACCGTTTTCCATTCTTCAGCTCTTGTCAGGCTGGAAAGATCCAAATAGTGATGTAGGAATGATCAGTTGAAACGATCGTTGATTTTGGACAGTTTATCAATTGGAAGGATGATTAGGCGTGCTGGAAAATCTCTGCTAAGGAGGCGATTGATGAACTGCTTCATAGTGTTGGTCTTTGTTAACTGAAACAGTGCTGGCAGCACAGTAACGGCTCAGTTAGATATCTGCTGAAATCTTATTGAGATTGAGTGGACAGAGTGGTAGATAAAAACACAGCTACCGGATCCGCTTTTCATCAATAAGTGATCTATCCCTTGCCATATAGAGCTATTGACACAAGTACTATATGGCAAAAATCACTGAAATTCTAAATTTGTCAGGCAGCACTGTCTGCTTTCACTTCCTTTCTCCTTTTGCAGCTGACTAGAACTGACTAAAAAAGGTTCCCTGGATCAGTTGAAAGTTGTAACAATACATCAAGAGGACCTGTCTTACCTCCAAATGTAATTTATAAAAGTTTTAGTTGCACATATTTGAAGCTCAGAGGCCGTGTCTTGCTTTCTCAGTACCATCTAGCTGTACTAAATGGGAGTTCAATTGTGGCCCATACTCTATACAGTTAAGCACTACAGTAGATCCATTATTGTTGCAGACAATGTTCTTTGATATGCAGAACTTTTCTGATTATGTGAAACTTATCAGCCAGGTCTGGTCAAAGAATATCTAGTGCAAATGTTCACACCCATATTATGGTGTCATTGCAAAAGGTGGTAAGACAAATGATATACACCTTATATTTATTCCTAGGCTGTGCACAGTTTAGGCTTCCACCTGTTTCACCTAGTAATAATAAGCAATATATCATGCATTTTGCATACGCCATACATGATTAGGAAGAGGTGAAGTGCCTCTGCTCCAAGCTGCTGTCACCTGCAAGACACACCGTATTATTACTGCATTGTGTAACTAGCATGTCATCATTATCCCATCTCTCCAGGTAAAGTGTGACCATTGTAAAAAGACACAGTCAAAAGATAATTGATTCATTTTAATAATTACACGCCAGAGAGACTGGGAAGCTCCCAACAAGATCCTGCATGAGGCAGAGACTGATCCACAAAAGTGAGGTCATATATAATAAATAACCTCTCTATGTCTCCGAGTCAAACCTACTTAACAACGCAGGCAATTGCTTAAAGTGAACCTAAACTGAGAAGGATATGGATTTTTACTTTGAAATAATACCAATTGCCTGACTCTCCTGCTGATCCTGTGTCTCTAATACTTTTAGCCACAGCCCCTCAACAAGCATACAGATCAGGTGCTCTGACTGAAGTCAAACTGGATTAACTGCATGCTTGTTTCAGGTGTGTGATTCAGCCACTACTGCAGCCAAAGACATCAGGTGGACTGCTAGGCAACTAGTATTGTTTAAAAGGAAACATTCATATCCCTTTCAGTTTAGGTGCACTTTAAATAAAAAGCATAAAAAAGATTCACATGGCAACAACTAAACTGAACTGGGACAGAGGGCAGGGATGGAGACATGAGTGCGGGCACTGGGGGGACAAAGGAGGTCAGACTGGGACAGAGGGCAGGGATGGGGGACATGAGTGCAGACACTGGGGGTGGACAAAGGAGGACAGGCTGAGACAGAGGGCAGGGATGGGGACATGAGTGCGGGCACTGGGGGGATAAAGGAGGACAGGCTGGGACAGAGGGCAGGGATGGGAGACATGAGTGCGGGCATTGGGGGTGGACAAAGGTGGACAGGCTGGGACAGAGGGCAGGGATGGGAGACATGAGTGTGGGCATTGGGGGGCAAAGGAGGACAGGCTGAGACAGAGGGCAGGGATGGGGACATGAGTGCGGGCACTGGGGGGATAAAGGAGGACAGGCTGGGACAGAGGGCAGGGATGGGAGACATGAGTGCGGGCATTGGGGGTGGACAAAGGTGGACAGGCTGGGACAGAGGGCAGGGATGGGAGACATGAGTGCGGACATTGGGGGGCAAAGGAGGACAGGCTGAGACAGAGGGCAGGGATGGGGACATGAGTGCAGGCACTGGGGGGGGGGGGGATAAAGGAGGACAGGCTGGGACAGAGGGCAGGGATGGGAGACAAGAGTGTGGGCACTGGGGGAGACAAAGGAGGACAGGCTGAGATAGAGGGCAGGGATGGGGACGTGAGTGCAGGCACTGGGGGGGGGGGGGGATAAAGGAGGACAGGCTGGGACAGAGGGCAGGGATGGGAGACAAGAGTGTGGGCACTGGGGGAGACAAAGGAGGACAGGCTGAGACAGAGGGCAGGGATGGGGACATGAGTGCAGGCACTGGGGGGATAAAGGAGGACAGGCTGGGACAGAGGGCAGGGATGGGAGACATGAGTGTGGGCATTGGGGGCAAAGGAGGACAGGCTGGGACAGAGGGCAGGGATGGGGGACATCAGTGCGAGCATTGGGGGTGGACAAAGGTGGACAGGCTAGGAAAAATATGGTAGCTAGGGCTTATTTTCAGGGGAGTGGTTATATTTCAAGCAGGCTTGAAATAAAAGCTAGGGTTTATTTTCAGTGGAGGTCTTATTTTACGGAAACAAAGTATAACATAAGTGTACACTGACATTGTGTATTTCAGGCCTTGTGCTTGAAGATGGGGAGCCTTGCGTGCCTGAAATGATGCATACTGTTGTGTACAACTCCTGTACTATAGTGCTATAAACTGCTTATTACAAGTTTTGGTTTGTTGCAAGTGTTCATCTTTCTAGAGTGGTTTAGAATACAGCATCAAAGCATTTTACCAAAAAGGGGTTCTTCTAGGCAACCAGAAGTAGTTAGTAGGTAAGATATGAAAGAAGTGAGATACCAAAAATGTAGATAGATGCAGTCCAGGAGACCGGACAGGCTGAAGACAAACAGAATTGGGGAACAGACTCAAGTGAAACCAGAAGGCCAACAGGTAAACAGTATTTAGATAACAGACACAAATCAAAACCTGGAGTCAGTTAACAGAGTTCAAGGAACAGTATCAGGATACAGGACAAACTATGATCTCTAACTCTGGTACTGGACACTTAATAAGGTCAGCTGGCAGCAGAACAATGTATAATGTTCACCCTCTCCTCCTGGGGGGTTCACACTGGCAACTTTAATAATACTCATTTATACTCATTTCACCAGGGGAGGTGTGGCATCTGGGGGTCCCCATGAACCCCCCCCCCCCAGGGCTTAAAGGGGTTAAAGAGGCTGTGGAGAGGGAACCCCATGCTGTCCATTTTTAAACAATGTATCATAGTTGCATAGTTATTTGGGAAAACAAAGTACAACACCAGCCTGCTCCCTCACATATCCCTGTTGATCCAGAGGAAGGCAAAAAACCCTTCCAAGGCATGGTCCAATTAGCCCCAAAAGGGAAAAAATTCCTTCCTGACTCCAGATGGCAATCAGATAAAATCCCTGGATCAACACTACTGGGCAATACCTGGTAATTATAGCCATGAATGTCTTTCAACGCAAGGAAAGCATCTAAGCCCCCTTTAAATACAGATATATAATTTGCAATAACTACTTCCTGTGGCAATGCATTCCGCATCTTACTCACTCTTACTGTAAAGAACCCTTTCCTAAATAAATGGCTAAAACGCTTTTCCTCCATGCGCAGATCATGTCCTCTAGTGCTTTGTGAAAGCCTAGGGACGAAAAGCTCATCCGCCAAGCTTTCATACTGCCCTCTGATGTATTTATACATGTTAATTAGATCCATTCTGAGGCGTCTTTTCTGTAGACTAAATAAACCCAGTTTATCTAACCTTTCTTGGTAAGTAAGACCTTCCATCCCTCGTATCAATTTTGTTGCTCGTCTCTGCACCTGCTCTAAAACTGCAATATCTTTCTTGCAATGTGGTGCCCAGAACTGAATTCCATATTCCATATGTGGCCTTACTAGAGAGTTAAACAGGGGCAATATTATGCTAGCATCTCAAGTTTTTATTTCCATTTTAATGCATCCCCAAGCTTTATTAGCTTTAGCTGCAGTGGCTTGGCATTGAATACGATTATTTAAGTTGTTGTCGATGAGTACTCCTAACTCCTTCTCCAAGTTTGATGTCCCCATCTGTTTCCCATTTTTCTTTGTATGTGCTAGACCAGTGTTTCTCAACATTTTATTGGTATGTACCCCTTTTAAAACCATGTACTCACCAAGTACCCCCTAGCATAGTAAACATTATCACAAGTACCCCTTGACAAATATATATTTAATCGTAGTACATGATAATTGGTTCTAAACCATTTCTAAGCATTTACAATTGCTTTTAATTAGTTAAAACACTAATTTGGTGTTGTTTAAATAAGTTTTATCATTTTCATGAACTCTAAATTTGTTATTCTTGGTTAAGTATATCAAGCCTGAGTACCCCCTGGAACCTTCAGAAGTACCCCCTGGGGTATGCGTACTACACGTTGAGAACCTAGGTGCTAGACCATTAGTATGACTAAAATGCATGACTTTACATTTTTCAACAATGAATTTTATCTGCCATTTGCAGTATGTGCCCATATAGCCATCCTATCCAGATCCTGTTGCAATATGTCCCTATCTTCCTGAGAGTTGATGATTCTGCACAATTTTGTATCATCTGCAAACATAGCAACATTGCTTTCTACTGCATCTACTAGGTCATTAATAAATAAATTGAAGAGCATTGGACCCAGTACAGACCCTGTGGGACCCCCCTGCTAACAGCCACCCATTTTGAGTATGATTCATTGACCGCAACCCTTCACTTTCTGTCCATTAGCCAGTTCCCTATCCATGCACACAGACTTTTGTGTTGAAGGCCTTTGCAAAGTCCAAGTATATCACATCTACAGCATTCCCAATATCCAGGTTAGCGTTCACTACCTCATAAAAGCTGAGCATGTTAGTCAAACAGGACCTGTCTTTAGTAAATCCATGCTGATGCTGAGAAATAAGATTATTTTCTACTATGAAGTCTTGTATAGTATCTCTTAGTAACCCCTCAAATAGTTTGCATACAACTGATGTTAAAGTGGACCCAAATTAAAAATACAAGATTTCAGAAATAAAATCTAGTTTCTAAATTATAATAACAAATAGCAGCCTTTTTTCAGCTGCATGATTACAAATATAAAATATTTTACATTTATTGGAGAAACCCCTCCCTTCCTTTAAAATTGCCAGGACAGAATCCGGCAAACTGGTGGAGTAGGTGGTGTCTGGCAAAGGAGGAATTGCTAATGGCTGCCACCTGTATAACCCTATTTATGAAAAGAGAATGGTGAAAAGCATGCACTGAAATGCTCATAGGCTTGAAGGAGTGTTTATTTATCTTTGAATGTGTCAGAGTGGTGCAACTAAATATTTTGAATTCAAAAAAATGTTTGGTTTGGGTCCACTTTAAGCTTACAGATCTGTAATTTCCCGGATCTGATTTTTTGCCCTTCTTAAATAATGGGAAAACGTGGGCTGTACTCCAATCTACTGGAACTCTGCCAGTTGAAAGAGAGTTACAAAAGATAAGATAAAGGGGTTTATCAATAACTGGACTTAATTCCCTTAGGACCCGAGGATGCATGCCATCCGCGCCAGGTGCCTTGTCTATTTTTATTTATTTAGTCTTGCCTTCACTTCTTCATGCATCTGGAATTTGCAACAGTGATGTTTCCCCTGTGAAGACAGAAGCAAAGAAAGCATTTAATAACTCTGCCTTACCTTGGTCATCCACTGTAACGATTGGTGTCAGCAAAACAGATTTTCTGATTATTGGTGATCTGCAGTATCACCAATAATGCAGATGCTATACCTGATTATGTGGTGATCTGCAGAATCACCAATAATGCTAGTATAGCCAGACACAGGACAACCAATGTGAGATAGTGTTTGATGCAACAGTAATGAGTAAGAGGAGATCTCCCGAGGAGTGGGTGACTCAGACAGTACTGCAGCCAATGATCACCTGAGGAGAAGGTTATTCAGACTGTACTGCAGCCAGTGGACACCTGAGGAGCAGGTGTTACAGACAGTGCTGCAAGGATGATCACCTGAGGAGCAGGCGATTAAGACTATACTGCAGCCAGAGGACACCTGAGGAGCAGGGACCATTGACTGTGCTGCAAAGGCTGATCACCTGAGGAGCAGGTGATTTAAGACTATACTGCAGCCAGTGGACACCTGAGGAGCAGGTGTTACAGATTGTGCTGCAGCTGAGCTTCACCTGAGGAGTAGGTGGAAGCTACTACAGATCCCTCACCAGATCCCTCACCGGTGGCTAGGCCCACTGGTGAGGACAGGAAGGTCAGACAAGCAGAGTAGGCAACGTACGGAAAGCAGGAGAATAGTCACAGGAAGCAGAAGGTCATAACAGATAATGCAATGCAATTAGTACTTTAAGCTATCAACAGAATCTGGCTAAGTGTGGATCCCCAGCTCCAGCTGGTTCTAGCACACTTTGGGATCTGACTAAGGTCTGAGCGCTAACACGTTAGCATTCGCAACAGCAGACACGGGGCAACTGACAGACTAGTACTATATATACAGAGATGCCCCGCAGCGCCGCCCCCATCACTCAGCCAATCCAAAGTACCCTTGGAGTCAGCTGACTTCGCAGATCAGCTGACTCCCCTTCTATTCGCATAAAGGTCCTGTCGCCTGGCACGTAGCCCTCAATCTATGTGCAATAGAAGGACCAGGCAGAGCAGCAGCATGTAACTGCGCAGCAGAGGCCGCCGGCTAATACGTGGAGATAGCCGCCATGCCGCCTGCCTCTGTGGCGGTATCTCCGCTATCCATTACATCCACCATTGAGTTCCCACCCTCATCCTTTAGGAGTCCAATACAGTCAACCTTCCTTTTTTTCGAGTTGATGTTGATGTACTTGTAAAACTTCTTTGGGTTAGATTTGATATCCCTAGCAATTTGATTTTCAGCTTCAACCTTTGCCAGCCTAATTTCTTTTTTACAACTTTTATTGCACTCCTATAATTGCTTAATGCAACCTCGGTCCCCTCCTGTTTTAGGACCTTATAGGCATTCTTTTTCCACCTCATTTTATCTCTAACCTTTCCATTCATCCATAGAGGATTTTTTTTTATTCCTAGATGTTTTGTTTCCATATGGGATATATATATATTACAATATTGATTGAGAATAAATTTAAAAGCTTGCCATTTCAGTGTCCTTCCCTTGTAGTACATTATCCCAGTTTACCAAACTTAGTGCCTGCCCGAGTTGATTGAACTTTGCTTTTCTAAAATTCATAGTTTTAGTTGTCCCGCTGCCCCTCGGCCTATCAGTCACCAGCTCAAACGTTATCATGTTGTGATCACTATTTCCCAAATGTTCTTGAACCTGCACATTTGATACATTATCTGGTCTATTAGAAATGATCAGATCCAGTAACGCATTCCCCCTAGTTGGTTCCGTTCAGGGGCGTAGCAATAGGGGGTGCAGAGGTAGCGACCGCATCGGGGCCCTTGGGCCAGAGGGGTCCCGAAGGGCCCTCCCTCAACTACCGTATTAGCTCTCTATTGGTCCTGTGCTCATAATAATCACTTCTATAAATGCTTAGAATAGTGGTAATCATTAAAAAACTGCTCCCCATCCCCTTCTTGCACCTCTGACACTGTAGTTGCCATTGGCAGGTTTTGGTGCGCCATATCAATTGTTATGTATAGAGCGCATGGGGGGCCCCATTGTAAAACTTGCATCGGGTCCCACAGCTCCTTAGCTACGCCACTGGTTCCGTTACCATTTGAGTCAAGTGATTGTTATGTAGTGATGCCAGAAATCTGCTGCTTTACCAGAATGGGTATCCTCAATACTCCAGTCAATGTCTGGAAAGTGGAAGTCGCCCATAACTATGACCTCATTTTTACTTGCAGCTTTTTCAATCTGCTGTAGTAATTGCAGTTCTGCAGCTTCATGAATATGTGGTGGCCTGTAGCATACCCCAATAAGCAATTGCCAACCTTTATTTCCACCATGAATATTTACCCAAACGGACTCCACATCTTCACAATCTTCATCCATCAAATGTGTAAGCGGGAATGGATGTTCCTGCAGAATTCCACTAACCCTGAGGAATTTGGTTTGCTGGAGGAATCACAGAAAGGAGCACTCTCAGTGAATCACTCATTATGTGCAATGGGTAAGAGTCATAAGCGAATTAGCAGAATGTATTGAGGGGGAGGAGTAACAAAAGAGACTGGTCAAGAGGGGTGTAACTACAGGGGTGTAGCCCTTGCGATCTCAGGGGGGCCCAGAGCTGTAAAGGGCCCCAACTCCTACTTCACTCAGTCTGATAAAGGGGTCCATCCTCCAGATTAGGTATTATTGTGGTTACACTTGCTATGGGTATGAAAATTACGATGTGTGTACTTGTTTTATGATTGTTGCAAGATTGGCCCCCAGGCTGTGAGGGTCCCAAGGGGTAGGCAAGGGAAAGGGTATAAACATTGGTGGGTTCAAAACAAGAAAAGTAAGATTCCGGCACTCTAAAAGATTGCAGCAGGAGACTGGGCTTGACCTTGATTGGCTGTGTATAGTGGAAGTGTGAATCCCTTTGAATGGCGTGCACAGGCTGAATAGCGAGAGGCAATGTTGTGTGGAGGAGAGAGGCGAGATGTAGCCAGCACTGCGATTCAAATTGTGTTTATTGGGAAAAGTGGTAATAAAAAGCACTTACAGGCAGCAAAAGGTCGAGCCTAGACCTGGACCTGGCGCCCACCACATCCGCATTGCATCCGACCTTTTGCTGACTGTAAGTGCTTTTTATTACCACTTTTCCCAATAAACACAATTTGAATCGCAGTGCTGGCTACATCTCGCCTCTCTCCTCCACATAAATATTGGTTGGTCCCATCAAAGTTTTACTGGGGGGCCCATGATTTATTGTTATGACCCTGCTGGGCAAGGTTTTGTTTCTCATACAAACCCTCCCTCCACCCATCAGCAGCACTCAGCTGGCAGCATCTGTTATGGAACCTACCAACATGGGATCATCAGCCATACCAAAAATCACCAGATGGGGCAACAGCTTTCTCATGTCTGTGATCACTTCATTATCCCTCCACCATAGCTCTTGTATAATAATGACTAATTTCAAAGACCAGAAAGACTCTAGTTGGATACACCACTTTACTGTATATATATATATATATATATATATATATATATATATATATATATATATATATATATATATATATATAATACTAGCTGATGACCTGGCATTGCCCGGGTATGTATTTGACTGGTGTTGGCTCTGCCCACTTTTTCTGACCCTAACACACAATTACTCAATTAACTAGTTTGTGAGCTTTGCAGTCTTTGGCATCAATAATTTACATTAAAATGAAACAAATCTGACTGGCTGTGGCTCAACCCCCTTTTCTGAATTTGAACCCCAGTCACCCAATGACTAACTGTACCAAGTTTGAGGCTTGTGCCGTTAACAGAGCAAGAAGGCAGCAATTAAATATTCCCCTTGAAAATCAATAGGTGAATTTGGATTGGCTTTTGTAGGCCACACCCACTTTTCTGAATATTAATCCAAGTCAACCACTGACCAACTGTGCAAAGTTTGAGAACCCTACCATAAACAGTGTAAAAATGGCTGCAGTTTACATTTTCACACTGAAAGTTGTATTTGTCTCCACCCACTGATGACCCGGTGTTGCCCGGGTATGTATTTGGCTGGTGTTGGCTGCGCCTACTTTTTCTAACCCTAACACACAAATACTCAATGACCAAGTTTGTGAGCTTTGCGGTCTTTGGCATCAATCATTTGCATTGAAATGAAACAAATCTGATTGGCTGTTTGTGGCTCCACCCCCTTTTCTGAATTTGAACCACAGTCACCCAATGACCAACTGTACCAGGTTTGGGGTTTGCGCCACTAACAGTGCAAGAATGGCAACAGTTAAATAATCCCCTTGAAAATCTATAGGCGAATTTTGATTGGCTTTTGTAGGCTCCACCCACTTTTCTGAACATTAATCCCAGTCACCCAGTGACCAACTGTGCAAAGTTTGAGAACCCTGCCATTAATAGTGTAAGAATGGCTGCAGTTTACATTTTCCCAGTGAAATATGTATTTGTCTCCGCCCACGTTTTGGTTGTGGGGATAAAAAGAATCCTATATGTTCTTACAGGTAATGTACTATGTGTGTGCCAAATTTCATTTAAATCCATTCAGCCATTGTTGCGTGATTGAGTAACAACCATCCAAACTTTTTGCATTTATAATATTAGTAAAATACTGTATAATATACTCACATCCATCTATATATATATTATATATAAATCAAGTATACTGTATTATGTGTAATTCAATGTTATAGAAACTGAACATGCCGGGGGATAGTGTCTGTTCTGAAGATTTTTTTTCTTGACAATTTTGTCCCAAAAATGTCCACAAAAACTCAGTTCTCTGCATGTTAAATTTAGGCTCCTTTCACACTGTGCAGGTTGTATTGCAATACAATCGCAGTGCAATATTGCCAAAAAGTCACACTGCACATTAGACCTGCATTTCAACTATACAGGGAAGCACAGAGAAGCATACAGTACAATGAAAGTATGCTTCATTGCCACTGTAAACACATGCATTACCCAATTAATGCACACCAGTGCTTTAGTATGTAGGAACCTACTACACCACAACTGATATTGAACACAGTCCAACAGACTTATGCTAGGTACACACCATACAATTTTGTGTTAGATAGATGGTGCAATAGATCATTTCCGACATGTCCGATCTTATTTTTTAATCATTTTTCTGATCAATTTCTCATAGAAGTGAATGGAAATAGATAAGAAAAGATAACAGAATCGAATCGGAAATCGATCGAACTGAAAAACGACCCAAAAAAATGCTTGTGTACCCAGCATTAATGTGAAAGGAGCTTAAATCCACAACAACATAAACCCCTCTTCTGCTATCTTATTCATACTCTGTATAATAAAGACGCCATAAGCTGTTTAAAGTGGACCTGAGACAGGAGGATATCAAAAATGTATACATACCTGGGGCTTCCTTCAGCCCCCTCCAGCCAAATTGCTCCCACTTCGCCTTCCTCCGCTGCCTGCATCTTCCGCAACTGGCCCCGGTATGTCGGCAAGTCAGGGCCAGTCGGGCTGTGCACGCTCCCCCATCTCGCTCCCGTGGCTGGGACTCGGGAGCATTCTGCACTGTACTATTGTGCAGCACAGACAGAATTCTCCTGGCCACTGGAGCACAACAGGGGAGCTTGCAAAGCCAGCCTGCGCAGTATGACCTGGACCGGAGGACTTTCCAGGGCAATTTGCAGAGGCTGCAGGCCGCGGAAGGCAGCGGTGTGGGAGCGACCTGGCCGGAGGAGGCTGAAGGAAGCGTGTGTATACATTTTTGATATCCGCCCATCTCAGGTTCCCTTTAAACTGTGACATTATTGTCCTGTTTAATTTATCCTTTGAACCAAGTGTTGATTTTGAAAACTCTCTTTGGTTAAGTCTAAAAAATGTGCTGCCTTTGCCTGGGTCATAATCAGACAATATCAGGGGTTGCTGAGACATAAGTAAATTGGTGGCTAGGTGACTGTGACCCAATCTAAAGCCTGGTATACACTTTCCATTATGATTGGCCAATCACTGACCAATTTTACCACCTCCATGTAGTATGAGGGTTTACTTACACAATTTGCTCATAGCATTCAGTATCTGTTGACCCTCATATTACATGGAGGTGGTAAAATTGGTCAGTGATTGGCCAATCACAATTTAACGTGTGTACTAGGTTAAAGTGTACCTGAGATGGTACACTGTGGCTTATTTATGCTTCCTCCAGCCCCATGAGGACCGTGACCTCCCTCACCGTCCTGTTCAGCCCCTCCATTCTGCTGCTATGACTTCCGGTAGTCCAGTCAGTTGCTGCCAGTCATGGGCTTTTGCGCATGTGCGGCTTGGCCGCGTGTGCCCCCGCCGCGCTCCCTTCCCCAGGATAATTCTGTGCCTGTACAATACTACTGCATAGGTGCAGAACACTCCAAGCTACAGGAGCGCAAGGGGTGTGCGTGCAGAAGAGTGCGGCCGGACGGATTACCGGGAGTCGTAGTGCAAGAACGGAGGGACTGAAGAGGATGGTGAGGGAGGCCATGGTCCTCATGGGGCTGGAGGAAGCCCCAGGTAAGTATAAAGGGAACGTGTACAGATCCAGTAATGATTGGCCAATTTTACCACCTCCATGTAGTATGAGGGCCAACAGATTTTGAATACTGAATATATTGTGTAGGTCAGCTCTCATACTGCACAGCAGTGGTCAGATTGGCTGTAAGTATGCACCCTAATAGCATGTTGTCACACTGGTATAGTCTGATATTGCCCAGAGAATGGCTCAAGCTCCTACTGCTTCATTGCAGAATTGTAGGCCGGTTTTGGAGGATCACAAATGTTGCTCTTTGAACTCCAACCCAAGAGGATTTTAATTAACGGGTGTATACACTCATGCAATTTTTATTGGCCAACCACTAATCAATTTTACCACCTACATGCAGTACAAGGGCCAATAGATTTTGAGTACTATGAACAGATTGAGTGGGTAAGCGCTCATACTTATTGGAAGTGGTAAAATTGGCCAATCAACATTGGATGTGTGTACCTGGCTAAAGATTCCTATACTGCCTACAATTCTTTGTTTAGCATATTCATCAGAGTAAAAACACATTACACTTCTGTCATGTTTGGGGCTCACATTGTGTTCAAATTAACAAACCACCACAAGGATTTTTTTTAGGTATTTTTACTTTATTCTGAAAAAGAAATTTAAAAAAATAAATTTGTTATATAATTTGTATAACAAAGAATCTGTAAAAAAGTGCATTGTATACATATATACAAAAGCTTGTTGCACATAGCCCTGTTCTTTTAACTCTTCAGATGTCAGAGGGAATTTGCCCCCACAAAACGGATTGTTATTTCTCCTCTGAAACCAACTGGTTAAAATGACCCAATGCAAATCGCATACTAGTTATGAAAACCCTTGGGGTTCACCAGGGTTCTGTTTGTACCCCCATATTAACATTCAATCCCCCTATGAGGACTAAATTGTCCACCGTATATTGCTAAAGGTGGCCACTAATGATCCAATCTTTTTCGTCCAATCTTACCATTTCTATGTAATATTATCCATTCATTATATTCACTCCATTTACTCTTGTACTACATAGATTTGGTAAAATTGGATGAAAACAATTGGATCATTAGTGGCCAATAACACCATGCAACAAGATGTGGATGTGCGCTTGTGAGACTATTTACAAAATTGTGCAATAAATTACAATGTAACGTTTGCTTGTGGTTTTTTTCACAGTTCAATGCTTTGTGGTTTCACCATGGCCTCCAGATGGCGCTGTTGAGCTGTGGCGGGCTGGGGGCGGGCCTTTGTGCATTTGGCAGTTTAGGGGAAGGGCAAAAGAGTTCTGATCTTCTGGGACTCAGGTGCAGGAGGATTCTGGGGCTGCTTTGCTTGGGGCTTGGGGATTTTGTGCTATCTAGGCAGCAGGTATCGGGGTTCCTCTGCAGGTGTTCCAGGAGGATGGTGCTGGTCTCTTCAGTGATCACCTTGGATTTGGTGAGGATGCCACTGAGACGTTCTAGACAAGCTCTGTAGCCTTCTCTATATTTTTCTGCTGAATCTAAACAGGAACAGACAATGGTTAGGAGCTAAATCAATCATCACCAAATCATACACATTAATACAGCTACTACCAGACCTATTTCATTAAACTCAAGGGCAAGCTACCGGCCTCTCTACACTTAAGCAGAGCTCAGGGCTAGATTCCGAAAATACAATACTTTTTATAGCAATATCAATGTTTCCCCACATCTACAAACTGGAACAATTCTCTACCTACAAAAATTGCGTGCAGAATATATTGCTGAAAGTCCCTATACCAGGATCTGTGCTGCACTGGAGACTGCCCTAATATGTGGGAAGCTTTGAGTCAGGAGGAAGATACCATTTATTGGTTACAACAATACTACTAGTACTGCCCTCGTGTGTGGGTCTGTCAAGCACGTGTGATTACATCTCTCCCGCCTTGTAGGGTTTTGAAGCTGTATAATAATGACACCACATCTTGCCTACCACTAACATACGCTAAACTGTTCTACTGCATAACTGCATTCATGCTACTGTGTTAGATACAGATTTTTTTTTTTTTCAAAAATCAGTCAAAGAAATCAGTGCTAACCAAGCTTATAGCAAGCAGATCTGCATATGCAAAAACACCAATTTTCATTACTATAATAATTATTATACGTTATATGCCAGCAAGCAGTACTTACTTTGTGTCTGCACCGGGGGGATGTCTTTCAGGAAGCGCACTGTCATCTCCAGAATATCAGCCTTCTCTAACTTGGAGTATCTGGAGTTCTGCCAATAGATAACATAAAAAATTGATTAAGAACAGTAAAAAGAACACATACAAATTTTAGAACGTAATCTTAACTAAGCATGATATAATGTTATTGCTCAATATTTGTACAAATCTGGCTGTAATTTGATACTACAGGCGGGGTAGGTGGTCATCCTAAACAGACATGGTAACATTGATAGACTGGATACTGAATCAGTCTGTATGTCCGTTATAATAGGTAAATTCATACAAAGCTACCAAACACTACAAGTGTCTCTTTTTATCCATTATACTTTGTTTAGTTGACTGCACAGTATTTGTGTAGTTATGTATTTATATAGTACCAGCATGTAAGACATCGCTATAAATAAAGCTTCTTACGAGTAATCATAAAAAATGACCTAAAAGGAGAGTAATACCCCGAACCAGCCAGCTCACCATCTATACACCAGTGATGGCATTACTGTCAGAATTAATTCTGCGTCCAATCAGGTGCAGAGTTTTACCTACATTTGGGTTTTTCCTATACTGTACTAATACCCTAATTTATGACCCAGGGATAATACGTTTTAGAAATACTTTATCGTTATTGATATTATATTCTAGAAAGCCCATTTAATGGCCTTAGTACTATAATCATGCTAATATATCTGAGAAATGAAAATCATGACCATAATAAGAAACTTACATCTTTTCCAATGAGAGGCAGGATTAGTGATTTCAGCTGGTTCAGACTTTCGTTTATTCTTGCTCTCCTTCTCTTTTCCATCAACGGTTTAAGAGTCTGAAAATAAGAGAGTAAAGTGTGGTTAGAGTCCCGCTGTGATCAGACATGATAGATGCTCTAGCCTAGCAGTAGCGGCACTGGTCACACAGGCAGCCTGTGAGAGTGGCTCACCTTTCTCAGCTCACTGGCCTCCTTGCTTTTCTTGCCAGGCTTTGGCTGGTAGGCGAGGGCTGCAGGCTCGGGCATAGTCATGCTGGGTGCCATGGCTCAGAGACAGGCGAGGCTCTCTGACTGTTGGGCGAGGTAGTGTGTGACACCCGCCTAAGCTGCTGCTATTTATCCAGCGCCTCCCGAGCCTCGCCACGCCCACTACTAACAATTTTTAGGATCTACAATAGCACCTCTGGGGAGCACGCCCACCACCCCCTCCTCCCCCCTTTCCCATATGAATTTATTACAGCAGCCATCTGTCCAGGACAGGTAACTGACTCGGCACTTGTATGCAAAAACATCAAAACATGGATTTTAACACATACAAAATATCTATTCATAACAGGGTCTTCTAAAGAAAAATGCAATGTCTGATTAATGAGTTCACGTGATATAGTTTCGTTTCTTTATACCTTATTACACTTTTATGAAGCTTGAAAAGTACTTTTCTGCTTCTGACACTATGCTATATATGTTATTTAAAAGTGTCTCTTGGATGTAAAACGTGGTAGAGCCTAAGAAACATGCTGGAAAGATCAGAAATACATTGATTACATTTAGAGCAAAAGGAGCTAGATAAAAGAGGATAAGGGGGTTATTATTGTGGTTGTACTTTGACGAACAAACTCCAAAATGTCATTTTTTTATATATATTTTAATTATTGTCTATCTAAAAGAAGAAAAAGGAACAGTATTGTGAAATGGATAGCACCTGTCTCCAATCACATCATGTTATTGCTTTAAAAAGGTTACATTTTGTTTCTCTGGAAGCACCAGGGATGATTTTGTCTACTTTGTTGCAATATAACTAAGGTTTTGCAATTAGGTTGCAGCTTAAAACAAACATAAGGATTATTCAAGCTTATCGAAATATCCACTAAATAATAATAATAATAAATCCCTTGATAGATAGTAGTGCAGGCTTACACCCCAAGCCAAGCTATAAAAACTCAGCTTCTGATTGGCTGACGCAGAGATGTCTGCATGGTAATAAGATTGATACTGAAGGAGAAGAATAATGTATTAGGTATTGTATTGTGTTGTCTGCATTTGAAGCAGCTGTGGGGCTAGAATTACCCATCGGCACCACCCCCCCTCACCCCCCCCCCCCCCCCCCCACCCACTAAAAAAAGCGGATAAAAGAAAGATGTGCATGGCATTGGAAGCAATATAGTAAAAACAACAGCAGATGTTGCATATGTCCATGCAAATCAGCCCAGCATTGATAACCTGTACAGGCTGCTGGCTGCACCTGGCCAAACTGTCCTGCAGCACTCAGGAGTTCTCTTCTCGCCGCACTGATTGGTGAATGCCCGGAGCACGTGACGCCTCCCCCCAGCTGCTTTCCTTCAGCACCTCCTCTAACCTATTATCCCCTGTCTGCTGCTATGTCTGATTCTTCAGTTGGGATTTGAATATTATAACCAATATTGGCGTGGGTCCCTGTCACCCATCTGTGGGACAAGCTTTAGCCACACCCCTATTTGGGTAACAAAGTAGCTCAGCAGCTGTCAGGGTGCCTGGCCCTATCTGCAGTGTCCCCCCTCTACTTAGAAGCCAGGCTTTGTTAGGTAACATACAAGATACGTAAAGCAGATTTAGCTTGGGCTGAAATGATAATATCTGTCCTATATCGAGAGGAAGCTAAAGCAGCATCCCAAGCTGCCATTATTATGGTGTGCGCCCTCAGATCAGAGGTGGCAGGTGACAGGGATCATTTGTCTATAGGAGGTAGCGGGGCTCTAGAAGGGGGTGCACGGCTTCCAATAGTGGCTTCTGTCTGGCAGCCTGCTTCTAATAACTTCTTCATAAAACTTCACTAAGGCACGTTTATAAACACCGAGCACACAGATAGCACAGAACAGGCAGTATAGTCAGATTACTTTTTGCCACTCCTGCATCTATCTATCTATCTATCTATCTATCTATCTATCTATCTATCTATCTATCTATCTATCTATCTATCTATCTATCAATCTCTATCATCTATGGAAGTATAAATCAGGTCACCCTGCCCTAATCCTGAACTCATTCGCTCTCTCTCTCTCCTGGAAAGTCACTCAGATTCGCCCTACATTGGTTTGGCAAATTGGCAGCTATAGTTCAGTGTTTGGCCTTTAATGTTTCATTTTTCCAGTTTTCTGTGCGACATTTTCATATTCTTTCCGCCAAAACTGAAGTCCCCCATGTGTGACGGTTATGGTGCACAATGAGGTTGTATATATGCAGACTATCTTTAATTGCATATTGGCTAAAAAGCAACGACGGATTATCTTTCAAAATACAACTTTGGCTCCATATGGGACTCTTTAGAATGCGGGCAATGTAAATTGTCCTCTCCTGGGGTTGGGGGCTGGGCAGATTTGGCTGCACGCGTCTGACACGCTCCTGTCCCCCCAGCCACCCCTCCCTTAGGACCCCCACCGTGTTCCATCCCCTCCCTCTATGGCAGACAACTCACGCTTCCCTATCCAAACTTTTCATAAAACAGCTTTTTGTCTGATATTTAAATAAACAGGTTTTGGCGTGGGTACCCCATCTGTTGAAGCTGGAACAAAGAGCCCTTTGTGTGTGTATATATATTTATGATTTGGGGGTGGGGGCTGTACTGGAGGGGGGGGGGGGTAATGGATCAGATCGACCGTACAAGAGAGTTTACACGTTCAGAAAATCTAATGTCTCCTATGCCCAGCACAGAAAGCGCATCTCTATCAGCTGAAAGAGTGGGTGCTAAGGTTTATGTTTGTCTTTTAAATGCATTTGTGTATTTGCTCATGTCTTATATTTATTAGTATTGTTTTGTATTTTATTACATGTAGAACTTCTGCGCGACTAGTTACCAGAGAGGACATGCTTGTCTGATGCAGATACCAAGATCAAGGTAAATATAACAAATATTATGACCTTCATTATATGTGCACAGGTGCATGTAAACTTAACGTATATATAGGCATACAGCTTCCTATTTTAGTATATCCATAAATTATTGTATGGAGGAGAATATGCCTATTGCCTAGCATATTGTAGCTACTTCCATAATAGCGAAGTGTGGTTGAAAGTCGGAGGCAGAGGGTGCGAAGTATTGTGAAATGCTCCGGATGTTGCTCATTGCAGATCGTGAGCCCGGCTGGGTGTAGCAGATCTGCAGGCTGGATAGAGGCACGAGCCACATCAGCACGCGCCCTGACTCAACACGAGCGACTAATTATCGAAACAGACGGGGCTACTCCTCTGCAGACCGCTGCTGCGGCCAGCGCTGACTTTCCTGTCCACCCAGCTGCTTCCACACAGACTTCCATCATTATCCCTATATTCTTCCCTCCACACTTTCTACATGTTATGCCCAAATTCTTAACCGTATTCCCACACTGCCCTGTTCCCACTCCTGCAGGGTCCTCTATCTGCCTTTATTTTTTGACTGATCCTGATTCCTGCACTGTCTCCTCTCCATCTTGATTCATGTAATGCCTCCTGTCCATTATGATTCCTGCACCGTCTTCTCTCCATCCGGATTCCTGCTCTGTCTCCTCACCTCCGACACTGTCTCCTCTCCATCCTGATTCCTGCACTGTCTCTCCTCTAGTATGATTCCTGCACTGTTTCCCCTCCCATGCACTGTCTCCCTTTCTTTCCTGATTCCCACACTGTCTGCACTCCATTCTGATTTCTGCAATGTTTCCTCTCCATCCTGATTCCTGCGCTCTCTTCTCCATCCTGATCCCTGCACTGTCTCCCCTCCATTCTGATTCCTGTTCTGTCCCCCCTCTATCCTGATTCCTGCACTGTCTCCTGTCCATCCTGATTCCTGCACTCTCTTCTCCATCCTGATCCCTGCACTGTCTCCCCTCCATTCTGATTCCTGTTCTCAGTGGCGTAGCTACAAACCTCTGGGCCCTGATGCGGAATCTGGATGTGGGCCCCCCTCCCAGCAACACTCGACGCACACAAATCCCTATAGCCAGCTATAGGTCCCTTCAGTATAGGTAGCCAGGCATAGGTAAGCCAGTATAGTTGCCCCCGGTATAGGTTAGCCAGGTAGGTGCCTCCAGCATAGGTAGCCAGTATAGTTGCCCCCAGTATAGGTAAGATAGGCAGGCACCCCCGGTATAAGTTAGATGGGTAGGTGCCCCCAGTACAGGTTAGCTAGGTGGGTGCCTCTAATATAGGTAGCCAGAATAGTTGCCCCCATCATAGGTTAGATAGGTAGATGCCCCCAGGATAGGTTAGTTAGGTAGGTGCCTCCAATATAGGTAGCCAGTATAGTTGCCACCTGTATAGGCTAACTAGGTAGGTAGGTGCCCCCAATACAGGTTAGATAAGTAAGTGCCCCCAGTATAGGTTAGATAGGTAGCTGCCCCCCAGTATAGGTTAGATAGGTAGCTGCCCTCCAGTATAGGTTAGATAGGTAGGTGCCCCCCAGTATAGGTTAGATAGGTAGGTGCCCCCCAGTATAGGTTAGATTAGGTAGCTGCCCTCCAGTAAAGGTTAGATTAGATAGCTGCCCCCCAGTATAGGTTAGATTAGGTAGCTGCCCCCCAGGATAGATTAGATTAGGTAGCTGCCCCCCAGGATAGGTTAGATTAGGTAGCTGCCCCCCAGGATAGGTTAGATTAGGTAGCTGCCCCCCAGGATAGGATAGGTAGGTGCCCCCCAGGATAGGATAGGTAGGTGCCCCTTAGGATAGGTTAGATTAGGTAGCTGCCCCCCCAGTATAGGTTAGATTAGGTAGCTGCCTCCCAGTATAGGTTAGATTAGGTAGCTACCCCCCAGGATAGGTTAGGTAGCTGCCCCCCAGGATAGGTTAGGTAGCTGCCACCCAGGATAGGTTAGGAAGCTGCCCCCCAGGATAGGTTAGGTAGATGCCCCCCACGATAGGTTAGGTAGCTGCCCCCCACGATAGGTTAGGTAGCTGCCCCCCATGATAGGTTAGGTAGCTGCCCCCCAGGATAGAATAGGTAGGTGCCCCCCAGGATAGGTAGCTGCCCGCCAGGTTAGGTCAGGTTAGGTAGGTGCCCCCACCCCAATAATGGAGGGGGGAGCCTCAGCCGCGGGGAGGGAAGCCCGACCTCTCCCTCCCTTCCTCTCCCCGGGCTCCCCCCTCGAAATTCTGAGTGAGCGTGCAGGGTAGCGGCGCTATACTAAACTACTCACCTCCGTCCCAGGTTCCAATCGTCGCTGGTCTCCTCCCGCTCCGCATAGATGCTGATACACACGCTGCTGCGTCAGCGTGTACGCAGCGTGTGTATCAGCATCTATGCGGAGCGGGAGGAGACCAGCGACGATTGGAACCTGAGACGGAGGTGAGTAGTTTAGTATAGCGCCGCTACCCTGCACGCTCACTCAGAATTTCGAGGGGGGAGCCCGGGGAGAGGAAGGGAGGGAGAGGTCGGGCTTCCCTCCCCGCGGCTCCGGCTCCCCCCTCCATTACAGCGCACACCAACAGGGCAGCGAGCGGCACAGGCAGCACGGGTATGGGCCCCCCGGGCCCCTCCCCCGCCTCTTCAGGAGCCGGGCCCGGTCGCGAAGGCGACTGCTGCGACCCCAGGCCCTACGCCCATGCCTGTTCTGTCTCCCCTCTATCCTGATTCCTGCACTGTCTCCTGTCCATCCTGATTCCTGCACTGTCCCATCCCCCCCCCCCCCCCCCATTCTCAATTGGGCACTGTTTCCCCTCCATCCTGATCTCTGCATTGTCTCCCCTCCATTCTGATTCCCACACTTGCTCCTCTCCATCCTGATCCCTGCACTGTTTCCCCTCCATTCTGAGTCCTGCACTGTCTCTCCTCAATTCTGATTCCTGCACTGTTTCCCCTCTATCCTGATTCCTGCATTGTTTCCCCTCTATCCTGATTCCTTCACTGTCACTCCTCCCTCATAATTCTGCACGGTTTCCTGTCCATCCTGATTCCTACACTGTCTGCTGTCCATTCTGATTCCTGCACGGTCTCCCCTCTATCCTGATTCCTGCACTGTCTCCCCTCCATCCTGATTGCTGCACTGTTTCCCCTCTATCCTGATTCCTGCACTGTCTCCTGTCCATCCTGACTCCTTCACTGTCTCCCCTCCATCCAGATTCCTACACTGTCTCCCGTTCATTCTGAATTTGGCATTGTTTTCCCTCCCTTCTGATCTCTGCAGTCTGCACTGTTTCCTCTCCATCTTGATTCATGCTCTGATCCTCTCCATCTTGATTGCTGCACTGTCTCCCCTACATTCTCAATCCTCCACTGTCTCCCCTTTATTCTGAATTAAACACTGTTTTCCCTTCCTCCTGATCCCTGCACCATCTCCTCTCCATCCTAATCCCTGCACTGTTTCCTCTCCATCCTGATTTCTGCACTGTTTCCTCTTCATCCTAATCCCTGCACTGTCTCCTGTTCATCCTGATTCCTTCACTCTCCCTCCATTCTGAATTCGTCACTGTTTTCCCTTCATCCTGATTCCTGCACTGTTTCCTCTCCATCCTGATTCCTGCACCATCTCCTCTCCATCCTAATTTCTGCACTGTTACATAGTTACATAGTTACATAGTTACATAGTTATTTTGGCTGAAAAAAGACATACGTCCATCGAGTTCAACCAGTACAAAGTACAACTCCAGCCCGTCCCCCACATACCCCTGTTGATCCAGAGGAAGGCGAAAAAAAACCCCACCAGGCATGGTCCAATTAGCCCCAAATGGGAAAAATTCCTTCCTGACTCCAGATGGCAATCAGATAAAATCCCTGGATCAACATCATTAGGCATAACCTAGTAATTGTAGCCATGGATGTCTTTCAACGCAAGGAAAGCATCTAAGCCCCCTTTAAATGCAGGTATAGAGTTTGCCATAACGACTTCCTGTGGCAATGCATTCCACATCTTAACCACTCTTACTGTAAAGAACCCTTTCCTCAATAAATGGCTAAAACGTTTTTCCTCCATGCGCAGCTCATGTCCTCTAGTCCTTTGAGAAGGCCTAGGGACAAAAAGCTCATCCGCCAAGCTATTATATTGCCCTCTAATGTATTTATACATGTTAATTAGATCTCCTCTAAGGCGTCTTTTCTCTAGACTAAATAAACCCAGTTTATCTAACCTTTCTTGGTAAGCGAGACCTTCCATCCCACGTATCAATTTTGTAGCTCGTCTCTGCACCTGCTCTAAAACTGCAATATCTTTTTTGTAATGTGGTGCCCAGAACTGAATTCCATATTCCAGATGTGGCCTTACTAGAGAGTTAAACAGGGGCAATATTATGCTAGCATCTCGAGTTTTTATTTCCCTTTTAATGCATCCCAAAATTTTGTTCGCTTTAGCTGCAGCGGCTTGGCATTGAGTACGATTATTTAACTTGTTGTCGATGAGTACTCCTAAGTCCTTCTCCAGGTTTGATGTTCCCAACTGTATCCCATTTATTTTGTATGGTGCTAGACCATTGGTACGACCAAAATGCATGACTTTACATTTGTCAACATTGAATTTCATCTGCCATGTATGTGCCCATATAGCCATCCTATCCAGATCCTGTTGCAATATGACACTATCTTCCTGAGAGTTGATGATTCTGCACAATTTTGTATCATCTGCAAAAATAGCAACATTGCTCACTACTGCATCTACTAGGTCATTAATAAATAAATTGAAGAGCACTGGACCCAGTACAGACCCCTGTGGGACCCCACTGCTAACAGTCTCCCATTTTGAGTACGATCCATTGACCACAACTCTTTGTTTTCTGTCCATTAGCCAGTTCCCTATCCATGCACACAAACTCTTCCCCAGTCCTTGCATCCTCAACTTTTGCACCAGACTTCTGTGGGGAACAGTGTCGAAGGCCTTTGCAAAGTCCAAGTATATCACATCTACAGCATTCCCAATATCCATATTAGCATTCACTACCTCATAAAAGCTGAGCATGTTAGTCAAACAGGACCTGTCTTTAGTAAACCCATGTTGATGCTGAGAAATAAGATTATTTTCTACTATGAAGTCATGTATAGTATCTCTTAGTAACCCCTCAAATATTTTGCATACAACTGATGTTAAGCTTACAGGTCTATAATTTCCTGGATCAGATTTTTTGCCCTTCTTAAATAATGGGATAACGTGGGCTGTACGCCAATCCACTGGGACTCTGCTAGTTGCAAGAGAGTCACAAAAGATAAGATAAAGGGGCTTAGCTATAACTGAACTTAATTCTCTTAGGACCCGAGGATGCATGCCATCCGGGCCAGGTGCCTTGTCTATTTTTAATTTATTTAGTCTTGCCTTTACTTCTTCCTGCGTTAAGTATTTAATATTACAGTTAGAAGATTGAGACTCTTCTGCCTCTGTAATTTGCAACAGTGCTGTTTCCTTTGTGAAGACAGAAGCAAAGAAAGCATTTAATAACTCTGCCTTACCTTGGTCGTCCACCATTGAGTTCCCACCCTCACCCTTTAGGATTCCTATACAGTCAACCTTTCTTTTTTTAGAGTTGATGTACTTGTAAAACTTTTTTGGGTTAGATTTGATATCCCTAGCGATTTGATTTTCAGCTTCGATCTTTGCCAGCCTAATTTCTTTTTTTACAATTTTTATTGCACTCCTTATAATTGCTTAGTGCAGCCTCAGTCCCCTCCTGTTTTAGGACCTTATAGGCATTCTTTTTCCTCTTCATTTTATCCCTAACCTTTCTATTCATCCATAGAGGCCTTTTTTTATTCCTAGACATTTTGTTTCCATATGGGATATACATACTACAATATTGATTGAGAATACGTTTAAAAGCTTGCCATTTCCCTTCAGTGTCGTCCCCTTGTAGTACATTATCCCAGTTCACCAAACTTAGTGCCTGCCTAATTTGATTGAACTTTGCTTTTCTAAAATTCATAGTTTTAGTGGTCCCGCTGCCCCGTGGCCTATCAGTCACCAGATCAAACGTTATCATGTTGTGATCACTACTTCCCAAATGTTCTTGAACCTGCACATTTGATACATTATCTGGTCTATTAGAAATGATCAGATCCAGTAACGCATTCCCCCTAGTTGGTTCCGTTACCATTTGAGTCAAGTAATTGTCCTGTAGTGCTGCCAGAAATCTGCTGCTTTTACCAGAATGGGTAGCCTCAATACCCCAGTCAATGTCTGGAAAGTTGAAGTCGCCCATAATTATGACCTCGTTTTTACTTGCAGCTTTTTCAATCTGCTGTAGTAATCGCAGTTCTGCAGCTTCATTAATAAGAGGTGGTCTGTAGCATACCCGAATAAGCAATTGGCAACTTTTATTTCCACCATGAATATTTACCCAAACGGACTCCACATCTTCGCAATCTTCCTCCATCTCATCGTTGAGGACAGCTGTAAAAGAATTCTTAACAAAGAGACAAACCCCTCCACCTTTTTTCCCTGTTCTATTCCTCCTAAACACATTGGGCTTGATTCACCAAGCGGTGCAAAGTGTTTGCACGCTGGTGAAAAGGCCCTTATCACGCCTAAACTCACTTTAGGCATGATAAGAAGAAACTCGCGCGAAGTTACCGCGCGTACGCGCGTACGCGCGTACGCGCGTAAGTGCGCGCGCAGCACCCGACGCTTCGCGCGAAGCTCCCATTAAACCCTATGGGACTTTGCGTACGCGCGGTAACTTCGCGCGAAGAGCAGGAAAAAGCGGTGATAACTCAGTGGTGAAAAGGTCATCACGCCTACAGTCTTTTAGGCGTGATAACTGGGTTATCACCGCTTTGTGAATCGAGCCCATTGTATCCTTTTAAATTAGCTATCCAGTCATGGCTTTCATCCATCCATGTCTCGGTTATTCCCACAATGTCATAGCCTTTGTCATTCAGAATGAACTCTAGTTCGTCTATTTTATTTGCAAGGCTCCGAGCATTGGTTACCATGCACTTTATATTTTTACCAACACATTTACCAATTTTGTTTACACGAAATGGGCTACTTGAAGTTTTACCAACCTCCTTAATCTTTACACTGTCTCCACCCCCCTCTCCACCCCCCATAATGTTAGGCTCCCACTGTCTTTTTACCTTATCTTGTCTACATATTGAGACTTTATCCTCCCGCCTCCCCCCAGATCCTGTCTCCTCTCCATCCAATCCCTGCATTGTTGCTCCTTCATCCTGATTTCTGCACTCTTCCTCCATTCTGAATGCGGCACTGTTTCCCCTCCATCGTGATTCCTGCACTGTTTCCTCTCCATCCTGATTCCTGCACCGTCTCCTCTGCATCCTGATCCCTGCACTGTCTCCTGTTCATCCTGATTCCTGCCCTGTTTACCCTCCATCCTGATTCCTGTACTGTCTCCCCTCCATCCTGATTCCTGCACTGCCTCCCCCCCCCCCCCCCCCATTCTGAATTGGGCACTGTTTTCCCTCCCTCCTGATTCCGGCACTGTTTCCCCTCTATCCTGAATCCTGATTCCTGTCTTTACTTCATCTTGAATCCTCCACTTTATCCCCTGCATCTTACTGCCTACACTGTCTTCTCTACATCCTTATTCCCGCACTTTCTCCCTTTCATACTCCAGCCATATTGCTTCCTGCCAGGGCTGGGCCGAGGCAGAGGTGACATCAGGGCGCAGTGTAGGAGGGGCACACAACTCACTCAGCTATCATTCTCCTATTGTGTTTGATGCAGAGAGAAATAAGAAAAAGAGATACATGGCAGTGACTGCAAGCCACATAACTAGAGATTAAGGTGTTGGGTTGGGGGGGGGGGGTTTAAGGGCCCAGGGGCGCCTTTTAGTCTATTAGCAATCAGTGTGTGACGGCTGGGTGGGTGGGATGGAGGGGCACACTTTGGTGTCTCAGCCTTGGAGGACCTTGTCCCGGTTCTGCTTCCTGCACTGCCCGCTCTCCTCCTGATCCTTGAAGTATCTCCCCTCACAGGCCAAGTACCTGACAAAGGCCTGTGTGTCAAAACATTGTGCTGTTTTTTGGCTCTGATACCACTAATAAACTGAGCTATCATTGCAAAATCCAGGTCGGAACCAGGTCAATTTCTTCTCTTGCTATGAGTTGATATAACCAGATAAGAGTGAAAAATACCTAAGTCCAGTCTAGAATCTAGATCACTTATATTATTCCCTCTGTAGATGATTGGAGATCTCTGGATATACCTAAGTAGTTCAAGGATGTAGATTTCCTGTCATATTCAGGAACGTTCACATCTTCTCTCAGATCTCAAACATTTGTATTTTCTCCATCTCACTGTCATGCCTCCACCCTCTTCTTTAGTCTTGCTAATGTAAATTCACACTCTTGGCACCTGTAGATGACATCCCTCCTTCCAGCACAACAACTATGTTACACCTTTCTCTCACCTCTCCCTGACCTACACCTAGATGACTCCTCTCTAGCTTCCTTCTCTACTCCCAAACACCCTATAGAAAAACAAGCACCTTGCATAATGAGGTTGAAATAGGTCACAGTAATGCAGAAGTAATGATATATACACTATAGAAATACTACAATGATTGTAAAAGTGCATACACACATCCAATTGTGATTGCCCAATTTTACCATTTCTTTGTAGTGTGAGAGCTTACCTACACAATCTGTTCATGGTATTCAATATCTGTTGGCCTTCAAACTACATGGAAGTGGTAAAATTACTTTGATGCACCCCAGGGACCACCAAGTCTGGGATTGTGAAGGGCAGAACAGCTCTATAATCAGTCCGCTGCTAAAATGTTAGTTTCACTGCTTTATTTCCACACTAATATGTTGCATTGTAACAAACAGTTTTGCGCACAGTAACACAGTGCAATTCAAAGCCTATGAACAGTTGTCCTCTTCAGTTGTTATGTGATGCAACTAATTCTGTTGTTACAGGCAGAACATGCAGTGCGTTGGAAGTCCACACAGACGCACAATACAAATCTATGATCGTGCAATAGATGTACATTTCTTTGCATTGATGCACACAATATTAGTCAATGAAGGTGCACAATGAAGTACATGCATGTGTGTACCTCTGCTTCGCATATATTTGGATGTCAGTTGCTTCTTTGCGTGTGTTATATATCCCATACCATCGCAAATGTTTTTGCTTTGCAATAGGCTACCTTATAATGCATCACCCCAGTGTGAAACTTGCCTAAAGACTGCCAGATACAAGGTCACAGCATTGTATCTTTGTTCTATGCTTTGCAAAACACGTTTGTCGCTAAATATACTATTTACTCTGGTGCACTAGTACTGTTTATTTTAATTAGTCCCTTAATTGATTAGAAGCTCATCTAAGCATTTAGACTCCCATAGGTATCTATTGGTTAATACATTAGCTTTTGCACCGTGTTTGGGCCTTATATGACACGTGTCATGGGTCCCCACAACAAAAATTTGGTGGCCCCTCGATGTTCACACCCCTTCCTTTGCTTCCTCTTCACGGCCTTGGGGCCCATCTTACAAGGGTCATAAAACAAGTGTGGCCATCATGATCTTTACACTCATAACAAGTGTGGCCACAAAAACACCTGATCTGAAGTATAGTCCCCTGTATTGGTGGAAGGGAAGTTTGGGCCCCCACTGCTCTGGGCCCTCCTGCAATCACAGGGGCTGCTCCGCTGTAGTTACGCCTCTCTTTTTGTGGTGCGGAGAGGTAGCACAAATCAATTTCCCAAAGGAGGGGTGCATGTTGACCTTCTATGCTAGAAGACCTCGTCTTGCACTGAGTGAATGAAAATTGAAGTTTTGAATCAGGGTGATGCCATTTTTTGGCTGAACGTAGAAGCAAAGGAATACGTTTCTGCAATATTTCACTGCTACTGAGTGAAGATTTTCTACTTATGTGAAGGTTCGGTCCATTTATGAACCCACCACCTAGGTGAATCTAGTCAGCTCAACTTAAAACTAATTTTGGGGAAAAGATTCACAAACTGACTGATTTTGATCTACTTCCTTAAGAACGTTCTAGGACCAGCTAGATAGGATTTAAATCCCCAGTGAAGTGTGCTCAGGCAGCTTGCCTCACCCCTCCCCCACCTCCTGGGAACCTCTCTACGGCCTCTTCTCATCCCCTGACTCTCATATAGAAAGCTTTCCCAGCCAATACTGCATCCACATTCCCCAGAGTTCCCCAACAATTACAAAGAACAACTTTAGCGTCTCTCAAACAGCTGTGCATAGGGAGCACAGAGAACTCATTGTCACACTTCATTGTGGTAGATAGGCTAACTGGAACATAAGGGGGCTACGTGTAAGCTAAGAAAGTGTGGGGGGGGGGGGGGGGGTCTGAGAATTGGTATACAGTGTAAGAGAATTTCAGGCATTGCAATCACTGAGTTATGTTACATGGATCCTGATTTCCTGGCCTGGATTTATTTAAAATCATCTTCTGGATTGTATCAAACATAAGTGATGCAATATATATTCATAGAAATTAGATGGTCTTCTGATCAGAACACCAGTAATTGGTTTAGGCAACATTGACTTAGTCAGTGGTTCACAAACACTGTGTCTTGAAACTTAAGTGTGAAGCAGCAGTTCAGGTGATGTGTACCACCATCTGCTGGTCTCTTCCTACCACTGGTCCCTCTCCCAGTATCATCCCTCAGTTACACTGCTCACATGCCCTAGACTTGTGATGTTGCCATGAGTTAGTAGCCACAGCTACTAAGCTTCCATTCCTCAGATACATTCAGATTAGTTGTTTTTGTGGCTATACTTGTTAAGGTGTGAAGATCATATTGGGCACACTTGTTTTATAACCCTTGTGAGATGGGCCCCAAGGCTGTGAAGGGCACCAAGGGGAGGCAAGGAAAGGGGTGTGAACATTGGGGGCTGTATCAAAGCTTTGCTGGGACTGGGAGTCCCCATGATTTGTAGTTATGCCACTGCTGTCTACCACTCCTCTCATCTCTGTGCCTGAGCCTGCTTTAACACAAGTCTGTCTTCTGTTTGGCCTGATCTCTGTAAGTGTACTGTTTAATCAGTCTGTCATCCTCTTCCACCAGTCAGCCAGTAGGGCCAGTGCCAGAAACAACCAGCCAGCAAGGCCAGTCCCAGAACCAACCAGTGAACAACACCAGTTCCAGTACCAGCTAGCCAACAAGTGTAGAGATAGCTAGCCAGCAAGGCCAGTCCCAGAACCAATCGTCCATCAAGGCAATAAGGCCATTCCCAGAACTTCTAGGCAGCAGGACCACTGTCAGAGCTAGCCATTAGGGTCAGTCTCAACACCAACCAGCCAGTGAGACCGGGACTGATCAGTCAGAAGGGTCAGTACCTACCTCTGGAAACATGTAAAGGCCAGTATCAGAATCGCTATGTCCTATACCAGTAAGGCAGGGTAGGGGTGCCTAGTGCCCATTTAAGCTCTTTGACTTCATGTGACCCCTTTGAGAGGGCTTCAGGATTTCCAGATTCCACCACTTCACTGGACCACATCTCCTGGAGGGGTGGCTGAGTGGCAGGCTGGTCCCATTCTCCCACAGCTCAAAGTCTGGTTCACTGGAAATACCACTACCCCCAATGTGCCTTCACCCTCTAGATAACGGTATTTTTTCACAAATGATTTGTTTGTATCCACTGTAGCAGTGAATACAAGGTAACTGAGTGGGGAGTCATGCGGTGTGCATAGAAGGACAGCTGTGTGTGGACTCACAAGTCTTCCGGCATTCAGTAACTCTCTGAGATCCGTACCTCATTCATCTTAATAAAGGTCAGGTAATGAACACTTTGGTGACCTAGGCGACTTCTGTTGTCAGCGACAATCCCTCCTGCTGCGCTGAAGGTCCTTTCTGACAGGACACTTGAGGCAGGGCAAGCCAAAAGTTTGATTTGTGACAGCTCTGGCCACAGGTCAAGCCTGCACACCCAGTAGTCCAGGGGTTCATCGCTCCTCAGCGTGTTGATATCAGCAGTTAACGCCAGGTAGTCTGCCTCCTGTCAGTCAAGGCATTCTCTGAGGGTGGATCCCAAAGGGTTGTGGCAATACTTTGAACTTAAAAAAATTCTGCATGTACGATACTACAAACACATCGGTAAAGTGCCCTGTCCATGGCGGCGTGGAGGTGGGAAGAGGATTACTGGCACCTCTTCCCCTGTTATATTGACTTGCTGCTGTGACGTTACACTTAAACATATGGTACAGCATAGTTCACAGGCTGTTTTGCAAATGCTGCATCCTTCCTGACTTTTGGTAAGTTGGTAACATTTCCGCCACTTTGTAATTATACCGAGGGTTTAATAGCGTTGTCACCCAGTACAGGTCCTTCTCCTTTAGCCTTTTTATACGGTAGTCCCTTTATTTCTTTTTTTGGAAAGTGAATGTCATGCAGGTCAGGTGACCGATGGATTTATATAATACTATTTGAAACAATCACTCACAATTTAGGCCCGATACAGGGGCTGTACAGATCGGTTACTAGATGATGCGAGTAGTAGTGGTTCACTCAGCTGTTTATATTTCTTTTTTGGGTGAGTGAATGTCACTCCACACAGGTCGGTTGACCAAGGGGCTTATATAATACTATCTGCAACAATCACTCACATAGGTCCAATACAGGGGGCAGTATTGGTCAGATACTAGATGATGCCAGTAGTGGTGGTAAAGGATTATTGGATTATGTAGTCAATGCACTGCTATGACCACCAGTAGACCGGTCTCCAATGGCTAACGTGTGCACTGGACACAGAGAATATCAATATAACAATATCAGGAGGAAAAATAAATTATGAGGGGGTATTGTGCAAGGTACTGTACCACCACTAGCAGCAGTTTGCACACCTGTGTCTAACAGCTAAAGTCAGTGCACTGTGGACAGTTAGACACAAAGAACTGCAATATAACAATCAAGAGAGAAAAAATAAAACACTTAAGATGGTATTGTGCAAGGTATTGCACTAGCAGCAGGGTGGGCACCCCTATGTAAAACAGTTAAAGTCAGTGGTGCAATGTGCACAGCCAGACACACAGAACTGCGATATCACAGTAGCAGAAAACCTATGTACCTTTGGGTGCTGAGGATGCTGTACTAACAGTGGGGACACAGAACAGAGGCCTAACTAACACTTTCCCTATTAGCAGCAAAGCTCTCTCCCTAGTCTCCTCCACAGCAGCTACAGGCAAACTGTAAACTGGATGCTGTGCTGGCGTTTTTATAGAAGGGGGAGGGGTGTGGTCCAGGAGGGAGTGCTAGCTGATTGGCTGCCATGTGCCTGCTGACTCTGGAGTGAGGGGTCAAAGTTTGGCTCCATGATGATGTATAGGGGGCTGGTTGAACGCACCATGGCCTCGATTCACTAACGTCGCACCCGCTGCCCTGTAAACGTCGCACCAGGTGCGCCGAAAATGGCGCATCGGGTGCCCCTGAAGTGCTGCATCGGGTACATTGTCTGCTGGCGAGTGGCAAAAAGTTCAGGCCATCTCTATTCATGTGTGTGTAGCGAACAATAATATGTAACGGACTGCGCTGATTAAAAATTCGTAAGTTACTTTAATATAAAAATTAGGAATAATCAAATTAAAACAATCTGGGGTAAAACAAGGGGGATAAAAAAAAAAAAAAAAAGGAGGAAATTGTTTTTTCTCGTGGTGACCCAAAATTGGTTTTTCAACAGCTGTAGTAGCGTGATTGCACATAAAAATATTGTACCAATTATGTGCAATCACGCTACTACAGCTGTTGAAAAACCAATTTTGGGTCACCACGAGAAAAAACAATTTCCTCCTTTTTTTTTTTTTATCCCCCTTGTTTTACCCCAGATTGTTTTAATTTGATTATTGCTAATTTTTATATTAAAGTAACTTACGAATTTTTAATCAGCGCAGTCCGTTACATATTATTGTTCGCTACACACACAAGGTATTGGGATCCCTGAACGAGACTAGCAGCTTTTGGAGCAGGCGCAACACCATCTAAACATCATCTCTATTCATGGCTACACATGTTAGGGGCATGAAGATCCTGATGGCCACACTTGTTTCATGACCTTTGTATTATAAACCCCCCTGTTGTGTGGTTCACCAAACATTAAGGGGGTCCAATCAAAGGTTTTTGTTTTCTTTTGTTTTTTGGAGGGGAGCATGATTTGTAGTTACACCACTGTATCTTGAGTTAAGATTAGGGCGTAATCCTGCAGAGCTAGTTGCAGGACAGGATTGAGAATGTATCAAGCCTGAGAGAAGCCCATTACATTTGTGCTATGAAGAGCCATGATTGATAGTTATACTGCTGGCAGTGGCGTAGCTAAGGAGCTGTGGGCCCGCCGATGCAAGTTTTACAATGGGGCCCCCCAAGCACTCTATACATAGCAATTGATACGGTGCACCAAAACCTGCCAATGGCAACTACAGAGTCAGAGGTGCAAGGAAGGGATGGGAAACAGTTTGTTAATGATTACCACTATTCAAAGTATCTATAGAAGTGATTATTATGAGCACAGGACCAATAGAGAGCTAATACTGTAGTTGAGGGAGGACTCTTCGGGGCCCCTCTGGCCCAAGGGCCCCGATGCGGTCGCTACCGCTGCACCCCCTATTGCTACGCCCCTGACTGCTGGTATTGGAAGTAAAAGGCAGAGCTGATCATCACACTTAGGAATGGTTTAGAATTCGGGTTACAAACATTACTCAGATACTGTCACATAACTTCCTATTGGGTTTTAGTTAGAGATGGCCCGAACGGTTTGCTGGCGAACAGGAACCGACGAACTTCCGTGGTTCGCGAACACGGAGAACCGCAAACTTTACCGGAAGTTCGATTCGCCCCCATAGTGCATCATGAGGGTCAACTTTGACCCTCTACATCACAGTCAGCAGGCACATTGTAGCCAATCAGGCTACACTCCCTCCTGGAGCCCCCCCCCCCTATAAAAGGCAGACAGCGTCAGGCTTTTCACTCACTCGTGTGCCTGCAGTAATTAGAGAAGGGAGAGCTGCTGCAGACTCACATAGGGAAAGCTTAGTTAGGCTCTTGTAGGCTTGGTAGCTTGCTGCTTGCTGATTCTTATTGCTAAAAAATCACCCCTCAACAGCTCTTTTGAGAGCTAATCTTGTTCTTGTGATCTATTTTTATTTTTTTTGTGTGGCCCACTTGAATTATATACAGCCCTGTCAGTCAGTCGCAGCTGGCCTTTGGCCCTTTGGCCCCTTGGTGGTAATTACAACTGTGCCAGGTGCAGATTTGTAATACCCATCACTGCATATACCTACCTGTTGTTCACTTCAGTGCACCCACCTACCTACGTGAGAGCACGCAGTGTCACTGTGCCTGTCCAATAACTGTCTGTGTGTGACAGGTGCACATTTGTAATACCCACCACTGCATATACCTACCTGTTGTTCAGTACACCCACCTACCTACGTGAGCGCACACAGTGTCACTGTGCCTGTCCGGTACCTGTCTGTGTGTGACAGGTGCACATTTGTAATACCCACCACTGCATATAACTACCTATTGTTCAGTGCACCCACCTACCTACATCTGCGCATGCAGTGTCACTGTGCCTGTCCGGTATCTGTGTGTGACAGGTGCACATTTGTAATACCCAACACTGCATATAACTACCTATTGTTCAGTGCACCCACCTACCTACATCTGCGCATGCAGTGTCACTGTGCCTGTCCGGTATCTGTGTGTGACAGGTGCACATTTGTAATACCCAACACTGCATATACCTACCTGTTGTTCACTTCAGTGCACCCACCTACCTACGTGAGCGCACGCAGTGTCACTGTGCCTGTCCGGTACCTGTCTGTGTGTGACAGGTGCACATTGTAATACCCATCACTGCATATACAGTGGGTTGCAAAAGTATTCGGCCCCCTTGAAGTTTTCCACATTTTGTCATATTACTGCCACAAACATGAATCAATTTTATTGGAATTCCACATGAAAGACCAGTACAAAGTGGTGTACACATGAGAAGTAGAATGAAAATCATACATGATTCCAAACATTTTTTACAAATAACTGCAAAGTGGTGTGTGCATAATTATTTGGTCCCCTCTGATCTGAGTGCAGTCAGTTGCCTATAGACATTGCCTGATGAGTGATAATTACTAACTAGAGTGCACCTGTGTGTAATCTAATGTCAGTACAAATACAGCTGCTCTGTGAGGGCCTCAGAGGTTGTCTAAGAGAATATTGGGAGCAACAACACCGTGAAGTCCAAAGAACACACAGGACAGGTCAGGGATCAAGTTATTGAGAAATGTAAAGCAGGCTTAGGCTGCAAAAAGATTTCCAAAGCCTTGAACATCCCACAGAGCACTGTTCAAGCGATCATTCAGAAATGGAAGGAGTATGGCACAACTGTACACCTACCAAGACAAGGCCATCCACCTAAACTCACAGGCCGAACAAGGAGAGCGCTGATCAGAAATGCAGTCAAGAGGCCCATGGTGACTCTGGACGAGCTGCAGAGATCTACAGCTCAGGTGGGAGACTCTTTCCATAGGACAACTATTAGTCATGCACTGTACAAAGTTGGCCTTTATGGAAGAGTGGCAAGAAGAAAGACATTGTTAACAGAAAGCATAAGAAGTCCCGTTTGCAGTTTGCCACAAGCCATGTGGGGGACACAGCAACCATGTGGAAGAAGGTGCTCTGGTCAGATGAGAAAAAAATTGAACTTTTTGGCCAAAATGCAAAACGCTATGTGTGGCAGAAAACTAACACTGCACATCACTCTGAACACACCATCCCCACTGTCAAATGTGGTGGCAGCATCATGCTCGGGGGGTGCATCTCTTCAGCAGGGACAGGGAAGCTGGTCAGAGTTGATGGGAAGATGGATGGAGCGAAATACAGGGAAAACTTGGAAGAAAACCTCTTGGAGACTGCAAAAGACTTGAGACTGGGGCGGAGGTTCACCTTCCAGCAGGACAATGACCCTAAACATAAAGCCAGGGCAACAATGGAATGGTTTAAAACAAAACATATCTATGTCTTAGAATGGCCCAGTCAAAGTGCAGATCTAAATCCAATCGAGAATCTGTGGCAAGATCTGAAAACCGCTGTTCACAAACGTTGTCCGTTTAATCTGACTGAACTGGAGCTGTTTTGCAAAGAAGAATGGGCAAGGATTTCAGTCTCTAGATGTGCAAAGCTGGTAGAGACATACCCTAAAAGACTGGCAGCTGTAATTGCAGCAAAAGGTGGTTCTACAAAGTATTGACTCAGGGGGCCAAATAATTACGCACACCCCACTTTGCAGTTATTTATTTGTAAAAAATGTTTGGAATGATATATGATTTTCTATCCACTTCTCACATGTACACCACATAGTATTGGTCTTTCACGTGGAATCCCAATAAAATTGATGCATGTTTGTTGCAGTAATGTGACAAAATGTGGAAAACTTCAAGGGGCCGAATACTTTTGCAACCCACTGTACATACCTGTTCATTTCAGTGCACCCACCTACCTACGTGAGCGCACGCAGTGTCACTGTGCCTGTCCGGTACCTGTCTGTGTGCGACAGGTGCACATTTGTAATACCCACCACTGCATATAACTACCTGTTGTTCAGTGCACCCACCTACCTACCTGAGTGCATGCAGTGTCACTGTGCCTGTCCGGTACCTGTCTGCGTGTGACAGGTGCACATTGTATTGTAATACCAGTCACTGCATACCTTTCACTGCACTTGTGTGACTGCACATTGTATTAGTCAAGTCAGTGTATACCTTTCACTTCATATGGACAAAACAGGTAGAGGGAGAGGCAGGGGCAGACCCAGAGGCAGGCCACCCGGCAGGTCTGTTCGAGGTCGTGCTGACGTGATTTTGTGTGGCCCTGGCCCAAAGTACAGTGCTCAGAAGAAGGCACGTCTCATCAACTCCCAAGATTGTCAGGACGTGGTTGACTATTTAACACAGAACACCTCATCTTCCGCAGCCACCCGCGCTACTACTAGCACCACATCCGCTGCATTTGACACTTCGCAGGAGTTATTTGGTGGGGAAATCACTGATGCACAGCCATTCTTGTTACAACAAGATGAAGGCGCTAAGCAAGTTACACCACCTCATATGTCTGAGTTATGAGACACTATGGACGTAACGTGTGAGGAGGAGGATGATGAAGTACCTGCTGTTGGTGCAGTTTATGAGGTGTCTGAGGCAAGCGAAGCTGGGGAGGATAATTATGATGATACAGATGCCACTTGGGCTCCCAATAGAGGAGATGAACAGGGGGACAGTTCAGAGGGGGAGTCAGAGAGGAGTAGGAGGAGATGAGTTGCTGAAAGAAGCAGGGGGAGCTTGTCATCAGAAACAGCTGGTGGCAGTGTCCGGCGCCATTTATCATGCCTATGGACAGCCAGCCAACATGCCCTTCAACGTCAGCTGCTGAGGCCACCATAGTGCCCACACCCCAGGGGGGCTCAGCGGTTTTAAAACATTTTTAGTGTGTCTGCCGTAGATCAGAGTAGTTCCATCTGTTCTCTCTGCCTCCAAAAATTGAGCCGTGGAAAGGCCAACACCCACGTAGGGACAACTGCCTTACGAAGGCACATGGAGAAACGGCACAAACTGCAATGGGAAGACCACCTGAGGAAAAGCAGCACACAAAAGAAAAGCCACCCTCCTTCTCCTCTTCCTTCTTCAGGTGCATCATCTTCAGCCTTCCGCTTTCCCCCTTGCACCTTCACAATCACAGCCACCCTCCTCCACTCCGCCTCTCACCTTGAGCGGTTCCTGCTCCTCTGCCCACAGCAGCAACCAGGTGTCCATGAGGAAAATCTTTGAGCGGAAGAAGCCAATGTCTGCCAGTCACCCCCTTGCCCGGCATTTAACAGCTGGCTTGGTGGAACTGTTAGCTCGCCAGCTGCTACCATACCAGCTGGTGGACTCTGAGGCCTTCCGAAAATTTGTGGCCACAGTGAAAGATACCAGGCCACAATTATTTCTCTAAAAAGGCGATACCCAAACTGTACCATGAAGTTGAGAGGCAAATGGTGTCATCTCTGGCACACAGCGTTGGGTCAAGGGTCCATCTGACCACGGATGCCTGGTCTGCCAAGCATGGTCAGGGCAGGTACATTACTTACACAGCCCATTGGGTCAACCTGGTGACTGCTGGCAAGCAGGGAGTACGTGGCTGTCCAGCGGAACTTGTGACACCTCCATGGCTTGCAGGCAGGTCTGCTGCCACCTCCTCTCCTCCTGCTACATCCTTTCTGCTGTCATCCTCCTCCTCCTCCTTGGCTGAGTGGCAGTTAAACTCTACTGGTGCTGTGATCTCCTCTCCAGCTACACAGCCCCAGCTCCCCAGGGCCTATGCTGCATGCCAGGTATGACGGTGTCACGCCATATTACACATGTCTTGCCTCGAAGCGGAGAGTCACATTGGAGCAGCTCTCCTGGCTGCTCTTAACAAACAGGTGAATTAGTGGCTGACCCCGCACCAGCTGGAGATTGTTAACGTGGTGTGTGACAACAGCAGCAATCTAATTTCAGCTTTGAATTTTGGAAAGTTGACACATGTTCCCAGCATGGCACATGTGCTGAATCTCATCATTCAGAGATTTGTGTCTAAGTACCCAGGCTTAGAGGACGTCCTGAAGCAGGCCAGGAAGTTGTGTGGGCATTTCAGGCGGTCTTACACGGCCATGGCACACTTTGCAGACATTCAGCGGAGGAACAACTTGCCGGTGAGACGCTTGATTTGTGATAGCCTGACTCGCTGGAATTCGACCCTGGTCATGTTTGACCGCCTGCTAGAACAGGAGAAAGACGTCACCCAGTATCTCTACTACAACTACAGTAGAAGGACACAGTCTGGGGAGATTAAGTTGTTCTGGCCCAAGAACTGGACACTCATGCGAAAAATGCCTGCAGGATCATGTGGCCGTTTCAGGAGGTGACAAACATGGTGAGTCGCAGTGAAGGCGCCATCAGCAACTTGATCCCCTATGCTTTTTTCCTGGAGCGTGCCATACGTAGAATGGTAGATGAAGCTGTGGAGGAGCATGAACAGGAACAGGAGGAAGAATTGTGGGATCAATTCTCAGCAGAACCAGATGTTTCCTCAACACCTGCGGGAGCACAGAGAGGGAGGAGGAGGAGTAAGAGTCGTGTGGGGAAGAGCAGTCAGACTCAGATGATGAGGAAGGTGTTTTTTTTTTTTTTGGAGGAGGAGGCGGTGGCAGAAGAACAACTGCAGCAGGCGTTGCAGGGGGCTTGTGCTGCTCAACTTTCCCGTGGTATTGTTCGTGGCTGGGAGGAGGAGGAGAACTTACCTGACGTCACTGAGGAAGAGCAAGAGGAGATGGATAGTATGTCTGGATCCAAATTTGTGCAGATAGCATCTTTCATGCTGTCCAGCCTGTTGAGGGACCCCCATATAAAAAAACTCAAGGGGAATGAGCTGTACTGGGTGGCCACACTACTAGACCCTCGGTATAGGCACAAAGTGGCAGAGATGTTACCCAACTCACCTGAGGGCTTAAAGGATGCAGCACATGCAGAACAAGCTGGCAACTATGCTTTACAGTGCGTTTAAGGGTGATGTCACAGCACAACGCAATAAAGGTACCACTGCCAGTAATCCTTCTCCCATGTCCACGCAGGCAAGGACAGAACGCTCCAGCGATCTCATGGTGATGTCGGACATGCGGACATTCTTTAGTCCAAAGCCGCGCCTTAGCCCTTCCGGATCCACCCTCCACCAACGCCTGGACCGGCAGATAGCCGACTACCTGGCCTTAAGTGTGGATGTAAACACTGTGAGCAGCGATGAACCCTTGGACTACTGGGTGCGCAGGCTTGACCTGTGGCCAGAGCTGTCCCAATTTGCCATCCAATTTCCGTCTTGTTCTGCCTCAAGTGTCCTGTCAGAAAGGACCTTCAGTGCAGCTGGAGGCATTGTCACTGAGAAGAGAAGTCCCTAAGTCACAAAAATGTTCAGTACCTCACCTTTATCAAAATGAATGAGGCATGGATCCCGGAGTGCTACTGTCCACCCGAAGACTAAGTCAGTCCCCACACGCAGCATCTCTGCCTGTACACCGTGTGACTGCCTGCCCAATGATTAAGTCGCTCCCCACACAGCATCTCTGCCTGCAGGCCACTTGACTGCCTTCTCCGCCACCACCAACAGGGTCCAGGACTCCAGGCGGATTCCTGAATTTGTAAGGCCGCTGCTGGCAGCAGCCACTATAATAATTTTTCTAGTGCGTGTACATGCCTGCCTAATTTTTCTGGCTGCACTGCAGCTGCAACAACAACACAAAAGGCATGTACATGTATCAATTCCCCTTCGTGATTGTTACCTTGCTGCGGTAAAAGGGCTTGCGTATCGCAATGAAGCAATGACCGCCGGCTATATGAGTGTCTCGGGGGGGGGGGGGTCGTTGGCACACCAAAAATAATAAGGTCGTTGCTTCATTGTGGACAGACCATATTCGATCAGCTGGACAATCACTGTTGTTCTGTCATTGAGCTACCTCAGCCTGGCGACCATATGGGCTTGAAAACCGCTATCGCCTGCACTCTCGCCATGGTGCGCACCAGTCCAGCACGGCCGTCACAACACAAACAGCTGTTTGCGGTGCGTTACACAGTGAGTTTTGGTGTGTCAGTGTGAAGCAGTACTCTAATTACACTCCCTGATTGATGTATACACATGCAAGATGTTTTAAAGCACTTTAGGCCTCCAATTTAGCATGCAATGTGATTTCTGCCCTTAAAATGCTGCTTTGCGTCAAATCCAGATTTTTCCCCGGGACTTTTGGCGTCTATCCCACACATCCATGCAAAAATTCAGATGTTAGACCCCTTGAAACATCTTTTCCATCACTTTTGTGGCCAGCATAAATGTGTCTAGTTTTCAAAGTTCGCCACCCCATTGAAGTCTATTGTGGTTTGCGGAAGATCGTGCGAATCTAACTTTTGCGGAAGTTTGCGTTCGCAGTCCGCGAACCGAAAATAAGAGGTTCGGCCCATCTCTAGTTTTAGTAACTTGAAAAATCTTTAAAGATAACCACAGTGTATTCAAGGGCGTAGGGCCCGTGGTCGCAGCGATCGCCTTGGCGACCGGGCCCGGCTCCTGAGGAGGCGGGGGAGGGGCCCGGGGGGCCCATCTCCGTTTGGAGGGCCATGCGCCCGTGCGCGCTGGTAGGAGGGAGCCGCAGCCGCGGGGAGGGCAGCCCGACCTCTCCCTCCCTTCCTCTCCCCGGGGCCCCCCCTCAGATGCAGAGTGAGCGGCTCACGGAAGCGCTATAGGCAGAACTCACCTCCCTGCGTTCCACTCGCCGCTGATCTCCTCTCTGGCTGGCTCTGCATAGATGTTGTTACACACGCAGCTTCCGGCTAAACAGGAAGCTGCGTGTGTAAGCATCTATGCAGAGCCAGCCAGAGAGGAGATCAGCGGCGATTGGAACCAGGGACGGAGGTGAGTTCTGCCTACAGCGCTTCCGTGAGCCGCTCACTCTGCATCTGAGGGCAGGGCCCCGGGGAGAGGAAGGGAGGGAGAGGTCGGGCTGCCCTCCTGGCGGCTGCGGCCCCCCCCCTCCATTATGGGGACGGGGCAGCTACCTAATCTATCCTGGGGGGCAGGGCCGGATTTGTACTTTTTACCGCCCTAGGCCAACTATACCGTCTGTATGGTTGTTATCTCTGTGTGCCCCAATGAGAATTCTCCTTATTTTTCATGATTGGTTTCACAGACAATAGCTATTTTAGTAATACGCATATAGATTATAAGTTATTTTTCCTTAAGAACTTTTAAGTTATATTTGCCATCTCATTAATGATGGATCAATTTATTGTGTCACCATGTGAGTTAGGCTGATGTGTACAGTACCGTCAGGATAGAGCTTACATGTCTTGCAGGGATGACAAGTACAGTACAGAGAGTTCAAACGTTAAAGCTGTCCTTGTAGATAGGGATGGCTGCATAGAACAGCTTTACTGCCCTTCACTGAGCCGCCCCTAAATTTCTAGTGCCCTAGGCCATGGCCTATGTGGCCTTGCCAGAAATCCGGCCCTGCTGGGGGGCAGCTACCTAATCTATCCTGGGGGGCACCTACCTAATCTAACCTATACTGGGGGGCACCTACCTAATCTATCCTGGGGGGCAGCTACCTAATCTATCCTGGGGGGCAGCTACCTAATCTAACCTAATCCTGGGGGGCAGCTACCTAATCTATCCTCCTGGGGGGCAGCTACCTAATCTATCCTGGGGGGCACCTACCTAATCTAACTTATACTGGGGGGCACCTACCTAATCTATCCTGGGGGCAGCTACCTAATCTATCCTGGGGGGCACCTACCTAATCTAACCTAACCCGGGGGGGGGGGGCAGCTACCTAATCTAACCTATACTGGGGGGCAGCTACCTAATCTATCCTGGGGGGCAGCTACCTAATCTATTCTGGGGGGCAGCTACCTAATCTAACCTATACTGGGGGGCACCTACCTAATCTATCCTGGGGGCAGCTACCTAATCTATCCTGGGGGGCAGCTACCTAATCTAACCTAATCCTGGGGGGCAGCTACCTAATCTATCCTGGGGGGCAGCTACCTAATCTATCCTGGGGGGCACCTACCTATTCTAACCTAATCCTGGGGGGCAGCTATCTAATCTATCCTGGGGGGCAGCTACCTAATCTATCCTGGGGGGCAGCTACCTAATCTAACCTATACTGGGGGGCACCTACCTAATCTAACCTATACTGGAGGGCACCTACCTAATCTATCCTGGGGGGCAGCTACCTAATCTATCCTGGGGGGCAGCTACCTAATCTATCCTGGGGGGCAGATACCTAATCTAACCTATACTGGGGGGCACCTACCTAATCTATCCTGGGGGGCAGCTACCTAATCTATCCTGGGGGGCAGCTACCTAATCTATCCTGGGGGGCAGCTACCTAATCTATCCTGGGGGGCAGCTACCTAATCTATCCTGGGGGGCAGCTACCTAATCTATCCTGGGGGGGCAGCTACCTAATCTATCCTGGGGGGAAGCTACCTAATCTATCCTGGGAGGAAGCTACCTCATCTAACCTATACTGGGGGGCACCTACCTAATCTATCCTGGGGGCAGCTACCTAATCTATCCTGGGGGGCAGCTACCTAATCTAACCTATACTGGGGGGCAGCTACCTAATCTAACCTATACTAGGGGGCACCGACCTAATTTAATTTATACTGGGGGCACCTACCTATCTAACCTATACTGGGGGCACTTACTTATCTAACCTGTATTGGGGGCACCTAGCTAGCCTATACAGGTGGCAACTAAACTGGCTACCTATATTGGAGGCACCTACCTAACTAACCTATACTGGGGGCACCTACCTATCTAACCTACGCTGGGGGCAACTATTCTGGCTACCTATATTAGAGGCACCCACCTAGCTAACCTGTACTGGGGGCACCTATCTATCTAACTTATACCGGCGGCGCCTGCCTATCTCACCTATACCGGGGGCAACTATACTGGCTTACCTATGCCTGACTACCTATACTGGGGGTACCTATAGCTGGCTATAGGGATTTTGATATGTGTGTGCATCCGTCGGGTGTTGCCGGGGGAGGGGGGGCTGTTGTTGCCGGGGGGGGGGCCCACATCCAGATTCCGCATCGGGGCCCAGAGGTTTGTAGCTACGCCACTGAGTGTATTATATTTCTCTTTATCACTCTCTCTCCCTCTGTTTATGTGTCAAGAAATATGAGTAGAATCCTAAACAGTAATATTTTTGCAACTGATAACATCTCAACAGCAAAACATATAAAAGCTATGGATTACAAATATTCCTAGTCAATACCCAGCCCAATAATCCTTCATGGTATTATCTAAAGCTCCCAGTACATAAGGGAGACTGGAAACTGTTGTACCGGTCACCAGGAAGGTTACTATAAGGAAGACATGCTCTGTTGCCGGTATAATTTATATGGGATCATAATTAATATTTAACCGCTAACGGGTATCTTGTGGGCTTAGATAACGGCTGACTCCCTGGTGTGGTTTGCAGTAATGATGAGAGGAGATCACTGTCAGGAGATAAGTAATAACCGCCAGGCTGGGATCATTGTCAGCAGATAATGGACAGGCACGAGAGCTGCACGCGTCTGTGACAGATGGGTGGGAGCTAAGCCCAGAGACCCCCTCCCCCATCCACTCTACAGTGCTGTCTCTTCCCTCTGCCTGCCAGTCTCCTCCAGCACTTGCCAGCGCTGTCCCGCAGTCTCTGCTCCAGCGATCGGGGTGAGGTATGTTACCATAGCTGTGACTGTGTACACTATTTCCTATGAGTTCCATATGTACGTGTGTACAGTGCATGTACATTGTGTGTGTGTACAGATTGTGTAAAGTATATGTGTGCCTTATATGAGTATGCAGTGTCCTACGGAACATTTACAGGTTTATATGCATGCATCTGGCTAACTTGCTATTGCTGCTTTTGTCTTCCAATCAGGCCCGCCATCAGGGGGGTACAAGCGTGACTGCCGTCACGGGCCCGGGGCGGGCCTAGGGCCCGCAGCCTCGGGCCCCCCCCACCCAGGCATTAACCTCCTGAGAGGTCTTTTCCCACGTCCCCTCCCCGAGCGGCCGCCGCTGTTAATACCTTAGCAGCGGCCGCTTTCCCCTCTCCGCCGCGCGTACTTTCCAGCAGCATCTCCCGGCTGCTCTGTGTGAGGCGGCAGGAAGCATGGCTCGGTTCCCATAGTAACGGCGATACAGATCGCCGTTACAGGAAGCCGCTGCCATGCTTCCTGCCGCCTCACACAGAGCAGCCGGGAGATGCTGCTGGAAAGTACGCGCCGGAGAGGGGAGAGCGCCACTGTTAAGGTAACAACAGCGGCGGGGACGAGCACCACCTACCCATACTGGGGCACTATACTGACTATACTGGGGCACTATACTGACTATACTGGGGCACTATACTGACTATACTGGGGCACTATACTGACTATACTGGGGCACTATACTGACTATACTGGGGCACTATACTGACTATACTGGGGCACTATACTGGCTATACTGGGGCACTATACTTGCGCGCTATACTGGGGCACTGTACTGGCTATACTGGGGCACTGTACTGGCTATACTGGGGCACTATACTGGCTATACTAGGGCACTATACTGACTATACTGGGGCACTATACTGGGGCACTGTACTGGCTATACTGGGGCACTGTACTGGCTATACTGGGGCACTGTACTGGCTATACTGGGGCACTGTACTGGCTATACTGGGGCACTGTACTGGCTATACTGGGGCACTGTACTGGCTATACTGGGGCACTGTACTGGCTATACTGGGGCACTGTACTGACTATACTGGGGCACTGTACTGACTATACTGGGGCACTATACTGACTATACTGGGGCACTATACTGGCTATACTGGGGCACTATACTGGCTATACTGGGGCACTATACTGGGGTACTGTGCTGGCTTTACTGGGCACTGTACTGGCTATACTGGGGCACTATACTAGCTATACTGGGGCACTATACTGGGGCACTGTACTGGCGCGCTATACTGGGGCACTATACTAGCGCGCTATACTGACTATACTGGGGCACTATACTGGCTATACTGGGGCACTGTACTGGCTATACTGGGGCACTATACTAGCTATACTGGGGCACTATACTAGCTATACTGGGGCACTATACTGGCTATACTGGGGCACTATACTGGCTATACTGGGGCACTATACTAGCTATACTGGCGCGCTATACTGGGGCACTATACTGGCTATACTGGGGCACTATACTGGCTATACTGGGGCACTATACTGGCTACACTGGGGCACTATACTGGCTACACTGGGGCACTATACTAGCTATACTGGGGCACTATACTGGCGCGCTATACTGGGGCACTGTACTGGCTATACTGGGGCACTATACTGGCTATACTGGGGCACTGTACTGGCTATACTGGGGCACTGTACTGGGCGTGCACAGCAGTCTGTAGGGGGGGCCCAGGCTTGATGTTGTGTGAGGGGCCCCAAAATTTCTGATGGCGGCCCTGCTTCCAATACATGTTTTTGTTTCTTTCAATATTTCTGCGTGTTCTCTTTTATCATTACTTTTCTCTTTCCTTCTTCTCCTGTTATCTAGTTTATGTACTGTGCTATGTATACGAGCAATCGTATTAGTAGACAATTGTACCCAACAGTATAGTTCATTATTAGCAGTATTTATAATTATTATTAATAATAATAGTACATTTGTGGTGTGGTAAATCATTATAATCACTACTTGGAACCTTATGATACGATCTTACACATACATACATTGTCTTAAAATAATTAATAATCAACATCATTATAGACTTGATGTAACCTGCCAGTAATTCATTAGTAATTTATTATAAGAATCTTAACAGAACACCCCCCCCCCCTCTCCATTTACCTGCACTATCTCTATCCCCCCCCCCCCCCCCCCCATACAGAACATATAGAAATGAGCATAAAAAATAACTATGGTTCTAAGAGCTTAGTTATTCTGTTATTTGTATTGACCAAACCTTGATCTCTGGAAAACTTTTAGTATCTCTGCTGTGTTTGTAAAGAGAACGTGAGGTAAGAGTGATATGGAGGCTGCCATATTTATTTCCTTTTAAACAATACCAGTTGACTGACAGTCCTGTTGATCTTTGTGGCATCAGTAATGTCTGAATCGCACACCTGAAACAAGCATTCTGCAAATCCAGTCAAACTTCAGTCAGAGCACCTGGTCTGCATGCTTGTTCAGGGTCTGTGGGTAGGTTGAGTCAGTTGCGTTGTGATACCATGGCAACATAGCTGAAAAGATGCACTGTTCATTACTATGTGTTACTCAGTTAAAGCACAGCATGCCGTGCATTACTGCATTGGAACTGCTGTACCGCACTCAATGTGGAATGCCACATGGCATATATATTTTGTTGCTATTTCGTTGCAACTTGCAAAGCAGTGATATTGCCCAATGCAACAATGCAACTGAAAGGACTTTGTGTGGAAGGGCCCTTAGAAACACAGGCTCAAGAGTACAGATTGCATTCTTAAAAAGAAAATAAATATGTCAGCCTCCATATCCTCATCTCGGGTGGGTTCCCTTTAAAGAAAACCTAAGACAAGTAAATACAAAACATGTATACTTACCTGGGGCTTCCTCCAGCCCCCCTTCAGGCCAAGAGCTCTCTCGCTGCCTCCTCGGGTGCTCCAATCATCCGCAACAGAGTTCAATGGGACAAGCTTACTGCAACAGCCAGCAGATGATCATAGTGGCCCGGGGAGACAGCGAGTGAGCCAATAGCCTGAAGGAAGCTAGAGGAAGTTCCAAGTAAGGCCCCGTTTACACTAGCGGTTCGAGTCCGCAAGTGTCCGGGGGTCCGGGGGCCGCAAAGAGACCGTACGGGTCTCTGCGGTGGCCACAAGTTGCCACAAGTTGCGGATCCGGAATGTATAATTTCCGGCTACAATAAAGTAGCCGGAACGACATACATTGCAGTGCCAGAAAGGCACAGCAAGCATGATGGATACCGGTGTGTAGTCCGGGCCCCCAGGTGGCATAGGACCGGTGCTGGAAGCATCCGGTCCTATTGCCAGTGTGATGAGAACCATCCATTTCTCATTGCACAGCATGGCCGCATGTTCGGGTCTGGATCCGGGTGCGTGTGCCGGATGACCGGACCCGAAAAATAGCGCATGTTGGAAAAGTGTCCGGAGTCCGGATACGATCCGGCTCCGTTCTGTACGGAACGGACGCATGTGTACGTCCGCATAGACTTTGCATTGCTATGCGGAACGTACATTCCGTTTGTACAGTATACGGTCCGGATCTGATCAGGCGAATCCGGACAGCGAACGCTAATGTGAACCAGGCCTTAGTATAAATGTTTTGCAATTACGCATCTCAGGTACACTTTAAAGTGCCCCATAAAAACATCAATTCACCACCCTCCTCCCCCGAAATAAAACTATCATCAATTATTCTCCAATTAAAATGCAATCAGAGAGGGATTGATTTCTTCTGACCTCAGCACATCGATACTTAATAGATTTAAGAAGGAAATCTGAGAATTGATCAAACCACAGCTTTTGCGCTGTTCAATGCCATGCACTGCTATGGCTCATCAATTGGCTGCACTCCTGCTCCACCCCCAAACAACAGAATGTGCCCAGTGAGACAGTGCTTTACTTTATGGATGTGAGGCATGCTTTCATAGTACTGTATGCCTCAGTGCTTGTTTCCACTAGCCGCCGTGCGTGGCTGCGAGACGTGGCGGCACTTCCTGGTCTGCGAGTATGCAGATGAATCCCAGAAGCCATTCCATGCACGGCTATGGGATTTGCTGCCTTCCGCAATAAAAAATGCTGCAATGTCATCCAAATCGATATGGCAAGCGATTCGGACAGCGGCAGCATTATCCCGTATGGAAGAGTTTCCCTGAGCAATTTGCTTGCAGGGAAACTCCGGATTCGGCCCGATTTCCGCTGCTTTGGAAATGGGATCTCACTGTGTGGGCACACCACACTGTGAGGTGCCCATACACTCATTGATATTCCCATTTGATTCCCTGCAGATTCGATTTATCGATTCCCCAAAATGTCCGATTGATCACATTTTGAACAAAAATCGATTGAAGTATAGATCAGACAGGACAGAAAATGTAGGTTGATTGGGACGGTAGAATTGGTAGATCGATAGCCCAAAGCTTTGCACTACATCAAAAGGTGCAACTCTGTGGTTTAATTGATTTTTAATAGATCGCTTCTGGAATCTAATTAAAAGTGATGTGCAGTGTGTGGTAAGAATAAATTCCTGCTGAATCAATTCCTTTCGGAAAGGAATTGATCATATTGGAACATTGGGTGGAAAGTAATTGCACCACAATGGATTCCAGATCCACACAGTGTGTAAAGGTGCCCATACATCTTGCAAGGTATGGGCAGATCGACCAAGAGACAAATCTCTTTCTGATTGAGGGCTCGTTCCCACTGTTGCGACGCGATTTCGGCCGCATTCCGCCGCTTGTAAAAACGCATGCGGATGCGTTTCCGCATGCGTTTTTACCCGCGATTTCGCATGCGATTTCGCATGGCAGGGTGCCATGCGAAATTAACCATGACACTGCCAGGGCTAAATAAAATTGAAAAAGGTGCGAAATCGCACGCGAAATCGCGGGTAAAAACGCATGTAACAAACGCATGCGTTTTTACTATTAAATACATTAGCGGCGATTCGCACGGATTCCCGACGCAGGCGAAATCGTTGGCTCTTTTGTGCGTTTTTTTCACGCTGAAAAAAACGCACCTCAACAACGCTACAGTGGAAACAGGCCCATCCACTTGTATTACATGTGCGGATCTGCATGCGTTGGACGCATGCAGATTCGCGATAGTGGAAACGAGCCCTGAATCTGATCAGTGAGATCTGTTGGCTGCCCATAAACCGCAGGCCGATTCCCAATCAAATTCAGCATGAAATCTTCCGGGAAACAGCCTTGTGACGCCGGCTCACTGCCTCCACCACTGTTCCCCCAAATGCTAATGTAGCCCTCCCCCCATGCCCCTACATTAAAATATCTCCCCGTCCATCTGCCCACCGCTAGTGTCCAGCTGCTTTCGCATTTGCGGGGACAGCGGCCAGGGGTTCCGTCATCTTCATTGCTCATCCTGATATTGCAGCTCATTACCACCGCGCACCTGATCGGCCAGGTCGGACCGAGATTTCCCAGCATGTCCACCTGATACATTCAACAGATTATAGCCTGAAAATGCTCAAATCCTCAATCGGGCATGCTTTTTGTTGCACTGATTTTCAATGAATTGGTTGATATGGTTGATCAGCTGCAAACTCGCCAGATATATGGCCACCATAAGGAACCTTATAGCATGGGGCACTTTGCATTCTGGCTGCATGTGTGTTTATTTAAAACTGCATAGGTTTTTGCATATTATTTAAGCACCTAAGCCTAGTACACACTTTCAGTTACGTTTGGCCAATCACTGATTAATTGAACTCCTCTATGTAGTATGAAGGTTAACCTAGACAATTGGTTCATGATAGCCAATATCTGTTGACTCCCATACTACACTGAGGTGATATAATTGGTCAGTGATTGGTCAATCATAATTGAAAGTGTGTACCAGGCTTTAGATAAGTGAATGGCCAAAAAGGCTGGCTGGGATATGGTGGTGCGTGTACTAGGTTAGAGGTTCATCTTCGCATTTATTTTCCTCACAGTGTATTAGCAAGACATCATTTCTACCAGTGTGTTAGAGTGTGAGCTCTGCAGCCCAGCATGTCCTTCGCTATTTTACCTTGAACGATTAATTGTGTAACCTTTAGTAAGTATGTACTATAATGATCATTAATCACACTATAAATAATGATTTATAGTTGTTTTTATTAGTATTTTTGACGCCAGCTCAATAGAAACTACCCCTGCTATAGTACTGTGACCCAGGATATTATCCTTTGTTACAAAGCATCAGTCTTCACATCGACCCCCCACTAATTACATGAGTCCTCTGGTACTTGTAAAGGCCCCTCTCCTCCTGGTCCCTTGTACATTGTAGCTCCCTGCTTAGGGGGTATAGCCGCAGCACGCGCCAGCGGCCAGATGGGAGCAGCATGAGTGAGATACACCAGCAGTCAGCGCATTGATGGGGAATAGCTGGTAATAAGCTGCAATGATTTAGGTCCAGGCATGCGAGCAGCACGCGTCTCCCGCCTCGGCAGCAGATGGCCCGGTACATGTCACTGGTTATTATGTGCCTATGCAGGGACCTAGCATTCCCTCACATTGCAACATTATCCCTCCCAGCCACTAACAGCAGAGCTACCTCTCACGGCTACAAATGTAACTAAAAGTTCAAGTATCCATTGAGCTACTACATAACTGTCTAGCAGCACGGGTTTTTTTTACTTACAAATTGTAACTACATTTTGCTACCCCACTATCCTCCCCACTAGTGAGGTAACAAATAGAATTGCTGTTATGCAGCCTCAGTGCAGCTACTTAGACGTCTGTCTAGGAAGGATTGAGTACTTTCTGTGTTTAAGGATGAAACCACAATCCCCCTCCCTGCTGTTTGTGACCTTTTTTTATATTCACCTCTCATAAAATTACCAAAGCAGGTTGGGCAGCCTAAAACCTGGTACACACCTTCAGTCTTATTGGCCAATCACTGATCAATGTATCTACTTTACTCTATGTAGTATGAGAGCTTACCTGTACAACCTGCTTACAGTATCCAATATCTGTTGACCCTCATACTACAAGAAGGTAGTAAAATCGGTCAGTGATTGGCCAATCAAAATTGAAAGCTGTGCCAGGCTTTATTCAGAAGGTAATTTTGTAAATAAACTCCATAAACCATAAGACGTCCTGCTGCTCACAGAGATAAGAACATACAGCAGTGGAGGCAGAGGACACCCGTCTGATTTCTTGCATTCAGGAAATCTTCATACATAAATAAGGGTTAGGTAGTATAGGAGCCTATGTATAAGCACAGAGCCTTCACAGCTACATTGGCAGAATTTCATATATAATAACGATAGGCTGTTGGATTTAATTGTGTTAATTCTGTTGATTTTCTGTGGCCACTTGAAATGCCACTATTGCAGATTGAGTTTTACCTTATGCTAATATTAGGATTGTAGCTCTCACTGCTGAAAGTAGGCAGAGTAGACATAGCTGGAGTATACAGATGTTGTTTGAAGTCTATGCTCTATTCCTGTATTCTGGTGATTATAGCATACCGTACTACTTTGTAAACTTCTACTTAACCCAGCATAAGTTCTGTCGTGTAACTGATTGGGAGAACGGATATAGATGGTGGGTGAGAAAGACCGAGGCTACACAGTACTCAGAGATCAGAGGAAGCTCGGGTGTGTGGTTGTTCTTCTTCATCTGATGAAGAGCTAATAGACGTATTAAACTACTGGAACTTCAGCAAGACCACTTACATTTGCATTTCCTTTCACATCGAGTACTGCCAGTAGCCTAATAAAGCCAGTTTAGGCTAAAAGAGGCTTAAAGGAATACAATCGAACTTTAACACATTTCTGTCAGTAGCATACATCAAAATTGCATTAACAGCTAGTGCAAACACAGCATATCTTTTTGCTGTGCAATGTTTCTTTTTCTTTTAATTTGCCTCTTAAACGGACCCCCTGACAAGCTGACGGCGTCAGCTAATGGGGCAGCTCATTATGACAGAGGGGATTCCTTTTTACAGTGCAGTAGTGTATTATACTATTGTCACGTTTCCCCATGCTATTTATTACTATTACTATGTTTCCCCGACACTATTTAGCATGCCAGGCATCTGTCATGTAGCCTGCTATGAGGAGCGAGAGACAAACGCTCTCGCTCCTATTCTGCCCAGCCAATCCCCGCAGAAGGAGACTTCCGTGTGTCGGGCTCGGGCTGCCGCCGCATTAGTTGTTTTGTCATCGCTACGCATCGGAAGCAGGAGCCGAAGGGAAGGAGCAATGATGCGCCCTCCTCCAGCTCATATGGTTGCCGTTGCGTAGCGATGACAAAACAACTAATGCGGCGGCAGCCCGAGCCCGACACACGGAAGTCTCCTTCTGCGGGGATTGGCTGGGCAGAATAGGAGCGAGAGCGTTTGTCTCTCGCTCCTCATAGCAGGCTACATGACAGATGCCTGGCATGCTAAATAGTGTCGGGGAAACATAGTAATAGTAATAAATAGCATGGGGAAACGTGACAATAGTATAATACACTACCGCACTGTAAAAAGGAATCCCCTCTGTCATAATGAGCTGCCCCATTAGCCGACGCCGTCAGCTTGTCAGGGGGTCCGTTTAAAAGGCAAATTAAAAGAAAAAGAAACATTGCACAGCAAAAAGATATGCTGTGTTTGCACTAGCTGTTAATGCAATTTTGATGTATGCTACTGACAGAAATGTGTTAAAGTTCAATAGTATTCCTTTAAACAGATACTTCCAGATCAGTATTACTGAGGGCCATTACATTTCTTCTGGTGCCCTAAAATGTATCTATAGCTAGGTTAGAATGAAAGTCTTGTCTGTCGTTTTTGTGGGAGATCTAATCATTCATATCAGACCAGTTGTATTTTGGGTTTGTTGCTCCTTTTGTGAATAACATTAAAATCACGATATTGCTAACCGCAGTAATGGGAGCCTCAACTCCACGCTATCGGGAAGTAGGTAGCTAGTAAAGCATAACGTTTTACATGCACTGCCTAATAAGATGCACTATGAATATTGAGTCGGGTGATGCAGTTCTTCGTCTTTAAAACTGCAAGTGATTTCACAAGGCACTGACATAGAACAGTATTTTGTATTGTATAACAGAAACACACACACGGGCAACTTTGACGTCATAGCGTCTGTTCCTTATAGTAATACCCCTGAGTGCCTCCACTCCGACCCTGTTTCATGATGCCATCCACGCCCCACCCAATGCACCCCCTCTCTCCTCCATTCCAAACCTGTTTCATGATGCCATCCACTTACCCCACCCCACCCCCTTTCCTCAGTTTCTAAGCTACACGGCACGTCAAGCTGGTTGGGTACAGCACCTGTGGGGTTTGAGTGGGGCATTAACTATTTCATTGTCTTTGGCGTCGGAATACCATATGGCACATATGATGCAAGCAGCGTCACATATTAGGGGGGGGGGGGGGGGTCATCGTGTTGTACTTCCACAGTTAACAAAGGACAACATGAACACCGCATGCAGTCGTAGATAGAGTCTGACTTCAGAGGTCTCATTCCCTCAATAACAAATAATATATCCAGATCAGTCATAGTATATAAATAACTCCAGTGAGGCTACCGCATAATACTAGTCCGAAACAGCGAGCTGAATTGAAAGTTGAGCGATCGCTGTCTTCCCCCAGCAGGTGCTGAAAGTGCTTATTCAGTGCTTATTCTTGAGTACTACTCCACTCGACTCTCTACCCGGCCCGCTACCTCAAAGGATTCACTTTGTTATGTTCCCAGTTATGTTACAAATTGCCTGTCTAGCCTATCTCAGCTTTCCAACTTCCGCTGCTTTGTCCTGTATAGTTATTACTTATAAAAACGTATTAGTTGTTCAAAAGGCGTCGAATATTTAGCTTTAGAAATTGTCAACCTCATCTTTACTCTCCTGATACCAAACCAAACTGCATCAGTGTGTTTGTGTTATTGTTTACTATAATACTATAACTGCAATCCAGGTGCGATCTCGTATCTGCAATCATCCAACTGTTGTGTAGGTGTTCCCTATAGTAAAAGAAAAAAAAAAGAGACAACTGGTAAAAGACAACTGTTAAATTATGGTAGTTATATTTACTGTTGGAAACCGTTAAAAAGAATACATAAAAGCAACATTTCCGTTGAGTTTACTCGCTACACTGTGTGAACTCGCAGGACCTGTCAAGGGTGAGATAGATAAGGCAGCAGATGAAGCCGTACTCTCTATACCGCTCTGGGGTTCTTTGCAGGTCCACAGAGTCATGGCACAGTCTGCTGTCTGAAATATTATACTAGTCAGCTCGTCCTGAGCTGTATATGCAACAGGCACAAAATGATATAAAAACATAAATGTGAACCAGCCCATAGAAATGCATTACAGGCTTTTGAGTCTGCTGCCTTCAGCTATATGAACACACATTAATCTCCGCCAAGAAGACCGATAAAGATCGCCTCTAGGGAGAAACTAGTGTGTGTAGAGCAACCTCCAAACCAGCAACTCAACTTGGCCAAGGGCATTGTTGTTCTACTCACTTTGCTTGCTTTGTGCCTTACTCTTGTGCACCGGTGTCTTGGCCCTTCCTCTGCAAAGCGGAAGAACAAATCGCTAGCCTAGGGGCTAGCAATATGTATGTACAGCCTCACCCCTACACTTTCCGGAGGGATGGAGATCTGATTTTTTCCTGGTGACAGTCCTTGTATGTGTATACAAGGCTTAAAGGGAACCCGAAGAGAGATAAATGTGAAGGTTGCCATCCCCATTTCATTGTTATCAATGCCAGTTGCCTGGCTGTCACGCTGAGCTTTAGTGATTTTTGAGTCACATGCCTGCAACAAGCATGCAGCCAGCAGAGTCAGACCAGCGTTAGAGTATTTGATCTGTATACTCATTTTGGGTCAGTGACTTAAAGGAAACCAGAGATGTCGGTACTGCAGCATTTCTACTTATCTGGGGCTTCATCCAGTGTTGCCCCATATGTTATGCTGTAGTCACCTCCGCTAATTCAGCTAGTTGCACATGCCATGCATGGGCAGGAAAGCAGGACTGTTAGGGACTTGCCAAAATAGCAAAGGCTACCACTGGAAAATGTTGGCTGGGAGGATGGAGGGAGCCCACAGACCAGATGGGGCTAGTCAAGTCCCAGGTAAGTATAAATGCTGCATTACCTGCCATCTCACACTTGAAAGTATAGAGGCAGACCATCAGCACAACAGTCAGGCAACTGGCATTGTTTATCAGAGAATGAAAGTGGCAGCCTCTGAATTCCTCTCACTGCAGGTTTCCTGTAAGACAAAGACAGTAGAACACACAGGGCTGCCCAGCTTAGGAAGTTTTACAGTTGGAGATGAGTCAGAGTGCTGCCCATGCTAACCTGTGTTCACTGCACTGCAATGGCCACATGAGCATCGGGACTGGACCACAGAGCAACGAAAGAAAGCAGAGTAGGCAGAACAATGTCTTCTTCAGCCAGTGCTTAGCCAAGTCAATCAGCCATTGTACATTCTTGTCAGAGGTGGTCATTATAGGATGCCTCGGGCAGGGAGTTTAGTCTACTGTGTGTAGACTGTTCTTTGCCGAGTCAGGTCAGAGATTCTAACGTTAATCCAAGAATCCTCCAGCTCCAAAGAGGTGGTCCAGATCCCATATACCGGACAATGGACAGTTGAGTCTATTGTTCATGCTCCCCCCCTCCATATTATAGAGACAGTACAGGATGCTCGGCTGTTGCCTAGTGGATGTGTCAGGTAGTGTTGGGCGAACATCTAGATGTTCGGGTTCGGGCCGAACAGGCCGAACATGGCCGCGATGTTCGGGTGTTCGACCCGAACTCCGAACATAATGGAAGTCAATGGGGACCCGAACTTTTGTGCTTTGTAAAGCCTCCTTATATGCTACATACCCCAAATTTACAGGGTATGTGCACCTTGGGAGTGGGGTACAAGAGGAAAAAAAAATTTAGCAAAAAGAGCTTATAGTTTTTGAGAAAATCGATTTTAAAGTTTCAAAGGGAAAACTGTCTTTTAAATGCGGGAAATGTCTGTTTTCTTTGCACAGGTAACATGCTTTTTGTCGGCATGCAGTCATAAATGTAATACATATAAGAGGTTCCAGGAAAAGGGACCGTAATGCTAACCCAGCAGCAGCACACGTGATGGAACAGGAGGAGGGTGGCGCAGGAGGAGAAGGCCACGCTTTGAGACACAACAACCCAGGCCTTGCATGAGGACAAGAAGCGTGCGGATAGCATGCTTTGTACCACCATGCAGTCATAAATGTAATAAAGATAAGTGGTTCAATAAACAGGGACCACGCGGCAACGCTAACCCAGCAGCAGCACACGTGATGGAACAGGAGGAGGCGCAGGAGGAGAAGGCCACGCTTTGTGAGACACAACAACCCAGGCCTTGCATGAGGACAAAAAGCGTGCGGATAGCATGCTTTGTACCGCCATGTAGTCATAAATGTAATAAAGATAAGAGGTTCAATAAACAGGGACCACGCGGCAACGCTAACCCAGCAGCAGCAGCAGCACACGTGATGGAACAGGAGGAGGCGCAGGAGGAGAAGGCCACGCTTTGTGAGACACAACAACCCAGGCCTTGCATGAGGACAAAAAGCGTGCGGATAGCATGCTTTGTACCGCCATGTAGTCATAAATGTAATAAAGATAAGAGGTTCAATAAACAGGGACCACGCGGCAACGCTAACCCAGCAGCAGCAGCAGCAGCAGCACACGTGATGGAACAGGAGGAGGCGCAGGAGGAGAAGGCCACGCTTTGTGAGACACAACAACCCAGGCCTTGCATGAGGACAAAAAGCGTGCGGATAGCATGCTTTGTACCGCCATGTAGTCATAAATGTAATAAAGATAAGAGGTTCAATAAACAGTGACCACGCGGCAACGGTAACCCAGCAGCAGCAGCAGCACACGTGATGGAACAGGAGGAGGCGCAGGAGGAGAAGGCCACGCTTTGTGAGACACAACAACCCAGGCCTTGCATGAGGACAAAAAGCGTGCGGATAGCATGCTTTGTACCGCCATGTAGTCATAAATGTAATAAAGATAAGAGGTTCAATAAACAGGGACCACGCGGCAACGGTAACCCAGCAGCAGCAGCAGCAGCAGCAGCACACGTGATGGAACAGGAGGAGGCGCAGGAGGAGAAGGCCACGCTTTGTGAGACACAACAACCCAGGCCTTGCATGAGGACAAAAAGCGTGCGGATAGCATGCTTTGTACCGCCATGTAGTCATAAATGTAATAAAGATAAGAGGTTCAATAAACAGGGACCACGCGGCAACGGTAACCCAGCAGCAGCAGCAGCACACGTGATGGAACAGGAGGAGGCGCAGGAGGAGAAGGCCACGCTTTGTGAGACACAACAACCCAGGCCTTGCATGAGGACAAAAAGCGTGCGGATATAGCAGCAATGCTTTTTGCCGCCATGCAGTCATAAATGTAATACAGATGAGAGGTTCAATAAACAGGGACCGGAAACGCTAAACCATCCCAGATGTTCATCGGTCATGTTACTTGGTTGGGGTCCAGGAGTGTTGCGTAGTCGTTTCCAATCCAGGATTGATTCATTTTAATTTGAGTCAGACGGTCTGCATTTTCTGTGGAGAGGCGGATACGCCGATCTGTGATGATGCCTCCGGCAGCACTGAAACAGCGTTCCGACATAACGCTGGCTGCCGGGCAAGCCAGCACCTCTATTGCGTACATTGCCAGTTCGTGCCAGGTGTCTAGCTTCATGCCCGGTTTCAGGTCCAGCGGTGCCAGCCACAAATCCGTCTGTTCCTTTATTCCCCTCCAAATTTCCTCCCCTGTGTGCTGCTTATCCCCAAGGCAGATCAGCTTCAGCAACGCTTGCTGACGCATGCCAACAGCTGTGCTGCACTGCTTCCACGATCCTACTGCTGCTGGTGCTGGGTTAGCATTTCCGGATGAGGTACAGCTTTGAGATGCGTTGGAGGAGAAGGAGTCAGAGAGGTAGGTGCTGCTGTTGTTATCCAGCTGTTTGCGGCGTGGGCAACACCCGCGCCGTAGCAGGTGAGGAATCGCTGCCAGGCTCCACAAGGTTCACCCAGTGCGCGGTAAGGGAGATGTATCGACCCTGGCCGAACGCACTCGTCCAGGTGTCAGTGGTGAGGTGAACCTTGCAGGCAACGGCATTCTTCAAGCTTCGGGTTATTTAGCTGACCACGTGCTCATGCAACTCAGGCACTGCAGAGCGCGCAAAGTGGTAGCGGCTGGGAACCACGTAACGTGGGATGGCCACTGACATCATGCCCTTGAAGCTGTTTGTCTCCACCACTCGATATGGCAGCATTTCGCAGGCCAGAAGCTTGGCTATGCTGGCTGGCTGTTACTGCCACGGCCCGGGGGTCATTTGCTGGCAATTTCCTCTTGTGCTCAAACATCTCAGAAACAGACAACTCAACCGTAGCGCTGCACACCGAAGGGCTGTTGGTTGTTGTGTTTGATGAACACTGGGAGACCTCAAGAGCACTAGTCCGGAAAGTGACAGTGTCAGCATCGTCTGATGTTTGTGAATGTTGTGAACCACGCAATGGCTGGGCTACTGCTGCTGCTGAGGCGGGTCTGGTGGTGAGTCTGGTGAACCCAAGGGAGGCAGTGTTGCTGGTGGTACCCTGTCCTGCCGCGTTTGCCCACAGAGTGGGATGTTTGGATAGAATGTGGCGGCTCATGCTGGTGGTGGAGAGGTTGTTAATACTTTTCCCCCTGCTCAGGCGGGTCTTGCACACCTTGCAAATCGCCATGGTAACATCCTCAGTGCAGTCTTCAAAGAAAGCCCAGACTTTAACTGGCTGAGGACTCGGACCTCGTGCGTGATGTGCTGGTGCTGCTTAACCCACTGCTGGACGCTTGAGAGGTCATCCAAGTAATTATCTGGTCCTGTTCTTTTGGATCTGTGAGGGTTGTTGTCCTGGACAACATGGGCAGTATTGAGTGGGTTTTCTTGGGTGCTCCCCTGTGGCCTGTACGTGAACCGTCAGGGGAAACACCTCTTCCCTTGCCCCTCCCTCTTTCACCGGATTTCTTCCTCATTTCACTTATCCTTAAAGTACACGCTGACTGGCAGCAGTACAGTGGCAGTACAGAAATGCTATACAGTGGTGGGTGAGCGGTGTACCACTATTGTCAGCAGTGACACAGAGCACAATGCTATACAGTGGCGGGTGAGCGGTGTACTACTGTTCCCAGCAGACACAGAGTGGAAGTAAACACAATGCTATATAGTGTGGCTGAGCCGTGTACACAGAGTGGCATTAAACACAATGCTATATAGTCTGCTATATAGTCACCCCGAACAGGGTGATGTTCTGCAGAACCCAAACAGTGGCAAACACTGTTCGCCCAACACTACTGGGAGGGAACGCAGATTTTAGTACCTAAACACACGATACAACATGTTTTCCGGGGTCGGACTCTGAGGCACATACAGATGGTCCCGATCATCATCCTCATCATACAACTCTTCTCCTGAGTCTGACCCACCCACCACCTCTGCCACCCCAACATCCCCAGACACAGACCCCTCATCGTCCTCAACATTAACTTGGGATGCTGGCCTGAGCCAGACCTCCTCCTCCACATCAGGCCCCATCATCTCCTCAATGGCAGCCCTCATTAATCGCTCTGGCGACGGACTGATGGACACAACGTTCTCCTCCGGGGAGGGCTGCTGCTGACCACTGGCTGCTGGGGTGGATGTTATAGCTTGCGTGGGGCGTTGGCTGTTGCTGTTGTTGGGAGTGCTGCTCACAGCGGAGGTCTCTGGGGAACTCATGTTGAGCTCATATAGTGGTTGACGGTGAGTGGAGTATTACTGATCCCAGCAATATACACACTGACTGGCAGAGTACGCAATGCTATATAGTGTGGCTGAGCGAGGTACACAGAGTGGCAGTAAACAGAATGCTATATAGTGTGGCTGAGCGAGCGGTGTACCACTATTCCCAGCAGACACAGAACAGTGAACAGAATGCTATATAGTGTGGCTGAGCGAGCGGTGTACCACTATTCCCAGCAGACACAGAACAGTGAACAGAATGCTATATAGTGTGGATGAGCGAGCGGTGTACCACTATTCCCAGCAGACACAGAACAGTAAACAGAATGCTATATAGTGTGGCTGAGCGAGCGGTGTACCACTATTCCCAGCAGACACAGAACAGTGAACAGAATGCTATATAGTGTGGCTGAGCGAGCGGTGTACCACTATTCCCAGCAGACACAGAACAGTGAACAGAATGCTATATAGTGTGGCTGAGCGAGCGGTGTACTACTGTTCCCAGCAGACACAGAACAGTACACAGAATGCTATATAGTGTGGCTGAACGAGCGGTGTACTACTGTTCCCAGCAGACACAGAACAGTACACAGAATGCTATATAGTGTGGCTGAACGAGCGGTGTACCACTATTCCAAGCAGACACAGAACAGTGAACAGAATGCTATATAGTGTGGCTGAGCGAGCGGTGTACCACTATTCCCAGCAGACACAGAGTGGCAGTAAACAGAATGCTATATAGTGTGGCTGAGCGAGGTACACAGAGTGGCAGTAAACAGAATGCTATATAGTGTGGCTGTGCAAGCGGTGTACTACTATTCCCAGCAGACACAGAGTGGCAGTAAACAGAATGCTATATAGTGTGGCTGAGCGAGGTACACAGAGTGGCAGTAAACAGAATGCTGAGCGAGCGGTGTACTACTATTCCCAGCAGCGACACACAATGACTGGGGGGGACCCTGGCTAGCGTGGCTGGAGCGCGAACTACCCTGCCTGCCTACCCAAAGCTAAACCCACAGACAAATGGCGGAGATATGACGTGGTTCGGGTATTTATTTACCCGAACCACGTGACAGTTCGGCCAATCAGAGCGCGTTCGGGTCCGAACCACGTGACCCGTTCGGCCAATCACAGCGCTAGCCGAACGTTCGGGGAACGTTCGGCCATGCGCTCTTAGTTCGGCCATATGGCCGAACGGTTTGGCCGAGCACCGTCAGGTGTTCGGCCGAACTCGAACATCACCCGAACAGGGTGATGTTCTGCAGAACCCGAACAGTGGCGAACACTGTTCGCCCAACACTAGTGTCAGGTCTGTAGGGCATTGGGCCCCTTATATCCATGTAGCAATGCCTGCTTATTCGAGACTGGAAGGACTGATGGGATAACAGCAACCAGCAACCAGATTTATGTTCCAGGAAGTTGGACAGGAAAGAAAAAAATGCTTGCTTCGGTTTACAACCCTGTGTTGTACATGACATTCCCGGCCTTTACATGCTTTTTCTGAATTATTATTTCAATAATATTTCACATCATTTCAGTTAAATGTATTTGGATTGAAAATGTTTACGATCTTTTAGAATACATTGTTATCACATTCAGGGCATTTATCACTGAGGAATCGGGGATAGGTTGAATAATGGCATGTTACTGCTCTATAACCCTGCACGTCTTGTGACCTCCATATCTGCTCACCGACTCTAATGACATACAGGCGGCTCGTGCGCTGCACGCGTCGGAAATTCCCAACAGATGGTGCAGCCAGAGAAGTGACAGCGACATTCCCTCAGTCTAGTGTCCCTGCGCAGAGGTGCTGGTTACATACGCCTCTGTACTCTGTGACCGGCTTCTCCCGAAGTACTGACCTTTGCTAGTACTACTACTGACCCAGAAATGGCCCAAGGCAAGATAGCAGTTTTTTGCCCACCAAGGATGGTCATTTAGCTTTATCAGCGCACAGGAACCACTAAACGGACTCAGCGCTAGACGGGAGCAAATAGTACAGACAAGTCCTCTTTGCATTTATTTGCGCCTAATTTACATCATTAACTCAAATTCAGCTTTATTAGTTCCCATTCTGCTAAAAGACACTGACAAAATAACTGACAACATTTGAGACAAAATAACTGACAACATTTGAGACAAAATCTAGAGCAGGGTAGTAGCAATGCATCCATCTGAAAATGGCGCCTGTGAATAATGGCGCACAGTGTTGCCGCTAATCCGTTTGCCGCTTATCGCTATTTAACGTTAAAGCCTTATTGTTATTTAGCGTTAAAGCCTTATTGTTATTTAGAGTTAAAGCCTTATTGTTATTTAGCGTTAACACACAGAACCCTCTCTGTACCTATCCCTAACCCCTAAACCCCCTGGTGGTGCCTAACCCTAAGACCCCCCTGGTGGTGCCTAACCCTAACCACCCCCCTGGTGTTGCCTAACCCTAACCACCCCCCTGGTGGTGCCTAACCCTAACCACCCCCCTGGTGGTGCCTAACCCTAACCACCCCCTGGTGGTGCCTAACCCTAAGACCCTCCCCCAGTGGTGCCTAACCCTAACCACCCCCCTGGTGGTGCCTAACCCTAACCACCCCCCTGGTGGTGCCTAACCCTAAGACCCCCCTGGTGGTGCCTAACCCTAAGACCCTCCCCCAGTGGTGCCTAACCCTAACCACCCCCCTGGTGGTGCCTAACCCTAACCACCCCCCTGGTGGTGCCTAACCCTAAGACCCCCCTGGTGGTGCCTAACCCTAACCACCCCCCTGGTGGTGCCTAACCCTAACCACCCCCCTGGTGGTGCCTAACCCTAAGACCCCCCTGGTGGTGCCTAACCTTAAGACCCCCCCAGTGCCTAACCCTAACCTTGACAGTGTTACATTAAATCCATTCATCATTTTGCAGTTAAATAACTTCTGCAGTTTGGCTTATGTAGGGCGCTATTGATAAATAACGTTAGTGTGTGCCACTATTGATAAATAACGTTAGTGTGTGCCACTATTGATAAATAACGTTAGTGTGTGCCACTATTGATAAATAACGTTAGTGTGTGCCGTTTTTCTTCTTTTTTCCCTGTGCGCCATTATTATGCAGTACTAACGATAAATAGCGATAAGCGTATCTTTTTAATGCGGCGCCATTTCTATGCATAGGCACTGTGCGCCTTTATTCACTGATCCCAGTAGCAATAGGGGTTGCAGAGGTAGCGACCACATCGGGCCCTTGGACCAGTATTAGCTCTATATTGCTCCTGTGCTCATAATTACCACTATTCAAAGTATCTATAGAAGTGATTATCATTAACAAACTGTTCCCCATCCCATTTTTTCACCTCTGACAGTGTAGTTGCCATTGGCAGGGTTTGGTACGCCATATCAATTGTTATGTATAGCGTGCTTGGGGGGGGGGGGGGGGGGGGGGATTGTAAAACTTGCATCGGGGCCCACAGCTCCTTAGCTACGCCACTGATCTAGAGTTGCTGCTCCTAATCGGGGTTTTTACAAGTGCGGTGGGTGTGCACAGCCCTGAAGGAACACAGGCAAAGGCCCTAGTTTCATAGATGGTTTTGCTGCATGGCACAGTGGTAGTTGTCATGCAGCCACAGCGTCTCAGGGAAGGGGGGGGGGGGGTTACACGTCCTGGAATAAAGGGGACAGACAAGACAACAGAGCTGATACTATAGAATATATTATACAATCCAATGCCGTGAAAAATGGAAGACCTCTGCTGATTGGCTGCAGCAGCATAGTTTAAATCCTGCTATAATGATGAGGGAGGAATTGGTGTTGGCCACCGCAACAGGTTGTAGTAAGACAGAACTGCTTTCTGATTGGCTGGCAGGAGGTAACAGAGCAGTTTCAAACTGGCTAAACTGGAAGCAGCCTGGGGACGAGTAACGGTCATATGCAAAGTGGGAGTTTGCAGCACGCGTCCCCTCACCCCCCCCCCCCCCCCCCCCCTATTAATATCCATTATTGTCTGACACCCCCTTCCCTTTCCCCAGCCCACACTATCCTCCTGAGAGCCCGTCCCCTCCCCCAGCAGCCAGTGTGGAGCGTGCCAGCCCCGGCTTCCATTGTAGCTACTCTCCTTGTCAAGAAATATGTTTAATGTTGTATTTACATTATAACGATTCTTCTTTTGTTTTCTTAGAAAGAGGATACAAAGCGTCTGAAGACCATCTGTGCAGCAGCCAGTCTGGCCCCTCTGTATGAGAAGTGGCAGGAAATATTTTCCCAGGGATTTAGTGAGTGGGGGAGGGGATCTGCAGAAACAGGCGCTGACCCCGCACAGTTCCATGTTCAAGACCCTCACCCAAAGTTCTTCTTCACCAATATCAGTAAGACAGACATCCCCCCCCCCCCAGTGCTCACACACACATTCTTGTTCCATCCACTCCAAACTTATTGTTCCCCTCTCCCCCTTTATTCCTATATCTTTCTCCTCCTTCGTAACTTGTACTTGCATCATCTTGCGAATTTTTCACTTTTTCTAAAATAGTTGTAATCGTTTATCACTCTGACACTCATCGTTTTGTTCTTTATGTAATAACCTTTCCTTTTCAGTTTACAGGCAACTATGGAGTTCCAGACTCTATTCCTGAGCTTCTTTTCTATCCTGGAATCTGTACTCTGGGAAGGTCTGCAGAATAATCAGCACACTTTCCTCTTTCTTTTTTTTCAGATAAGACAATTTAGGTCTAAAGAAAAGAGAAACAGATCATCTGTAACCTTCAAGCTGTAGTAGAATTTATTAATCCCAGCATGCTGGATAATGATGTGACTTGTAGTAGAGGTACCCTGGTGTGACAGTAGCTTTATGCCTTGTATGAGCTGCTCCGATGGAGAGGACACGGCACGAGAGCTGCACGCGCCGGGGACCAGCAGATGGGGACACCACAAGGCCACTGTCGCCTCTTATCTATTTATCACTTAATCCGCTGTCGAGTTAACCAGTCTTTTGTGTGTGTTTAGCAGTCATTTGTGTTGACGCGTTTCCAATTGCCCAGACCTTAGCAAAAGGGCAGTATACAAAAGTATAAAAAAAAAAAAAAAAAGTTCATACACGTGGCTGTGCACAGGTTGAAAAATTAAGACAAGCCTAATGTGCTACAAAAAAAAGGGTTTCACCACAAAAGGTCGGTGAGCAGGTGGTTCTCCAATGCAAAATAACCAAACTCATCTATTGTTAGTAGCTCCCCTACAGTAACTGGAAGTGTGGAAATGATGGATGATCAGTCCGCATTTTCTTGGTGTTTTGGCTGAAGCTGGTTCACACAGGCTTCTGCCGAGCTTTCGTTTGGCGTCACGTTGACACACCGGCGTTTAAACACCAGCGTTTAGCCGCTAGCTTTTGAAGGCTTTTGGGAAGCGTTCAAGGCTAGCAGTTCTGGTCTCTGCTATTGTTCGCTGGTGTTTACCGCCAGGGCCGGCCCTAGACTATTTGCCGCCTGAGGCAAAAAAAAAAATTTGCCCAGACCTCCTGCAACGCTGCAGGAAGTGACGTCAGTGGAGCGCACGCTTGGAACGAGGAAGAGGTGAGTCCTACCCGCCTGTGCCTCTTACACATAGCGGCTGCTTGTATTTAAGGCTGGAGGGGAGCGGAGGACGGGGGACCCAGGCGAGGGAGGGGGGGGTCCGACCCCCCTCCCCGCCGCTAGGCCCAATACCCCCGTCCTGCCAGCTACCCCTCCAGCTCGGCGGCCGGCTCCCCGCACCCACGGACGGGCGGGTGCCGCCCCTGGAATTTTGCCGCCTGAGGCAAAAGTTTCACCCCGCCTCATGAGCGGGCCGGCCCTGTTTACCGCCTCTGAGAGCAACATGTTGCTTTCGAAACTAGACGCAACGCCGGGATCTACCGCCAGGCTTTCATGAAAGCCTGCAAAAGCCAGCTCTAAAACGCTCCCATTCACTTGCATGGGATGGCAGTAGATCCCAAAAAACGCTGCACCTTAAATGCCGCGTTAAACGCCACAAAAACGCCCGTGTGAACCAGCCCGGTACATTACCATAAAATTCAGCTGATGCCCCATGTGATTACTCAGGGTGTACTGTACATGCGTATGATGTGCAAGGCCAGCACTGGCATTACTGCAGCTTATACTCGCAGTACAGTTTGTGATCAGACCCCACTCTCTCCACTGCAGAAGCAGCGTTCCCCCAGGACCAATGAAGAAACGTTTGCCAATCACCACACTGGTTAGTCAGTGCCAGCACCTTGATGCTCCCACAACAGTGTGCTAGAGTGTAATGTCTCACTGTGGTGAACCTTCCAGTCTGAGTCTTCATGTACACAACATTGCAGGGGGCTTTATACAAATAAATGCAGGGACCAACACCATCTGTGTTTATTAGTGTATTTAAAGGGTGATGGAAAAATGCAAGCAGCAAATAAAATTACTACACTAACATTGACACATACTGATATTACACATTAATCAAACGTGGCATAGCAATAGGGGATGCAGAGGTTACCACAGCATGAGAGCCCCTGGACATTAGAGGCCCCCTCCAGTTTCTGTATGACCTCTTTATTGGTGTTGTAGATGTAATAATCACCTCTATATGTGTTTTGAATTGTAAGTAATCACAGATTAATGAATATGTAATGGGTATCTAAGCAAGGTAGTAGATGTAGGGACCCTTTGTGGTCCTCTTGGTAAGCTGAAGTGAAGAGAGGTCAAATAATGTGGCAGGTGGGCTCCATAACCCCCACTAGGCCCCAATCACCTGCCTAGATTGCCTGGTGGATGATCCTGCTCTGGTAATAATAACCAAACCATTCCTATTCCTCTGGTTATATGGCTTTCTCACAAACAGTTGTGGTTAGTCTGTATTATGTTGCAAATGTCCAGTGTAAAATTTTCTTTAAGGCCTATGGCCCTGTAGCTACGCCACTGTTCAGCAAGAAGCATTTTTGAGAGACATAAAGTAATCACATACTGCACATGGCTTGAATACATAATAAGAAAACTCTTGGTAATATAATACCAGGGTGGTTCCAAAAACAAAAGGTTTGAGTCACTCAGAGACACGTGCTGAAAATACTGTACTGACACTTACAGATTAGGCACAACCTACTGCTGTGTCCCTCCAGTAGTCTTTGGTCACTGGCTTACCAACCCCTATGCTGCCAATGCTCTGTCTTGTGTACTACCGACTGGATCTGTGACTTCGCTTCTAATGGGGGGTGCATAGCATAGCAGCAGAGCATGTAACCAGTAGCTACAGTAACAACCAGAAGCACTGAGCAAGACCTACTGAATGTTGCTGCTAAGGGAATATAATACTCAGGTATATTTGGTTTGCATGGAAATGCTGTGCTTACCCACATGTACAAGTTTTACAACTTCAGACTTGGGAATAAATGAAAACATCACATAACAACTAGAGATGGCCCGAACCTCCGACTTTAGGTTCGCGAACCTCCCGCGAAAGTTCGGTTCGCATGAACTTTCACAAACCACAATAGACTCAATGGGGAGGTGAACTTTGAAAACTAGAAAAATGTATGCTGGCCACAAAAGTGATGGAAAAGATGTTTCAAGGGGTCTAACACCTGGAGGGGCGCAAAAGTCCCAGGGAAAAATCTGGATTAGACGCAAAGCAGCGTTTTAAGGGCAGAAATCACATTGAATGCTAAATTGGAGGCCTAAAGTGCTTTAACCACTTCACAACTGAGGGGTTTTCCCCTTAAAAACCAGAGCATTTTTCACTCCTCCCAGGCAGTCTTCATTCATTTATTTATTAGGCAATATGATTGGTTATTGGGGACTGGGGTCCCCAAAACCAATCATTGGACTGTGGAGCTGGTGTGCACGTGCGCGCGCGCGGGGGCGCGCGATCGCGCGCTGCACCTTTGTTTACAACTGTTGTTATGAATGAAGACTGCCTCAAGCAGAGGCAGTCTCCATTCATTTATTTGTCATGTGGTATGATTGGTTATTGGGGACTGAGGTCCCCAATAACCAATCATTGGACTGCAGGGGCTGTGCGGGTGGGTGTGTGCACGCGCGATCGCGTGATCGCGCGCACACGGACACAATAACAATGTGCCGGCGGTTTGTTATGAAGAGTGCTTCTCTTTGAAGCAGCCTTCATACATCAATCGGGGACTCTAATTGGATTTAGGAACACTTGTTCCTAATGTCCAATTAGTCAACTGCTGTGCGGGCTGGCTAGAGTGTGCGAGCGTGTTGCCCCGCCCACTCCCGGCATGTAAACAGAAACATACGCCTTTCTCCGTCCCTGGGGGTGAAGCAGTGCGCAGAGGGACGGAGAAATTTAGCACTGCGGAAGTAAAGTGGTTAAAACATCTTGCATGTGTATACATCAATCAGGGAGTGTAATTAGAGTACTGCTTCACACTGACACATCAAACTCACTGTGTAACGCACTGCAAACAGCTGTTTGTGTAGCTGTTTGCTGGACTGGTGCGCACCATGGCGAGATTGCTCTTCCTCACTCAGTGATGTCAGGTAATGTCTGACTGCCTTATCAAGTTTCGATGGTTCTTTCTCTACCATTGTTAAAGCTTACATCTATTTTTTTTAAATACTTGTTCTGCTTGCTGTTCAGTACCTGCCTCGAGAATGTTTTATGGAGGGCAAGTCTGCCATTGCGAGTGACCACAGATAATGGCCGGGGAATCCTGGTTCGATTCCGGTCAGGGGTGGGAGCCTAAGAAATGGCTACCACAACCACACATCCAAGGAAGGCAGCAGGCACGCTGTGGGCAAAGGAGCAGGAACGGCTACCACACATCCAAGGAAGGCAGCAGGCAGGGCATGCACGTCCTGAGGTAGTGACCAAAAATAACAATACAGGAGGACTTTCGAGGCCTTGCTGTATATGTGAGATGAATCAACTTTAAATCCTTTAACGAGAATCTGTTATGGAGGGCAAGTCTGCCATCCATTCAAGTGAAAGGTATGCAATGACTGCCAGGTATAATACAGTGTGCAGTCAAAGATGCAGTGAAAGGTATGCAGTGACTGCAAACAGCTGTTTGTGTAGTGACGGCCGTGCTGGACTGGTGCACACCATGACGAGAGTGCAGGTGATGGCGGCTTTCCAGCCCATATGGTCGCCGGGCTGAGGTAGCTGAATGACAGAACAGTGACTGCCCAGCTGATCAAATTTGGTCTGTCCACAATGAAGCAACGACCAGTATGAATTATCAAGGCTGTCTATGCAACACAAGTGTCAGTGGGACACACAGAAAAAAAATAGATCACAAGAACAAGATTAGCTCTCAAAAGAGCTGTTGTGGGGGTGCTATTTTAGCAATAAGAATCAGCAAGGAGCAAGATAACAAGCCTACAAGAGCCTAACCAGGGGCGTTCCTAGGGTCCTTGGAGATCAGGGGCACCTGTGGCGTGGCAAAAAATGTGCGTGGCTATACAGCGAGTGGGCGTGGTCATGGGTGGGGCCACATTTACATGAACTTAGCACTGGTGTAAGCTACAGATAACGGGCCTGCCCATCAAAATATTGGATGGAGCCCCATGTCCTTTATTTAGATAATTTACAATCAGTATAGGCATATACGCACATACAATTTTTATTGGTCAATCACTGACCAATTTTACCACCCCCATGCAGTAAGTGGGCCAACAGACAATGAATTTGATGAACAGAGCTAAAATTGGCTAATCAAAATTGTATGTGTGTACCAGGCTTCACAGCTAATACTGTACATATTATAAGTAGCAGGGATCAACACACACTGCAGCTAGTTTACTATCAGTACAGGCACAGAGCAACAGCTTATACTGTACATACTGGAGGCAGCAGAGATCAGCACACACTGCAGCTAGTTTACTATCAGTACAGGCTCAGAGTAATGGCTTATGATGTACATACTGGAGGCAGCAGAGATCAGCACACACGACAGCTAGTTTACTATCAGTACAGGCCCAGAGTAATGGCTTATGATGTACATACTGGAGGCAGCAGAGATCAGCACACACTGCAGCTAGTTTACTATCAGTACAGGCCCATAGTAACAGCTTATAATGTACATGCTGGGGGTAGCAGAGATCAGCACACACTGCAGCTAGTTTACTATCAATACAGATACAGAGTCACAGCTTATAATATACATACTGGAGGCAGCAGAGATCAGCACACACTCCAGCTAGTTTACTATCAGTACAGGCCCATAGTAACAGCTTATAATGTACATGCTGGGGGTAGCAGAGATCAGCACACACTGCAGCTAGTTTACTATCAATACAGGGACAGAGTCCCAGCTTATAATGTACATACTGGAGGCAGCAGAGATCAGCACACACTACAGCTAGTTTACTATCAGTACAGGCCCATAGTAACAGCTTATAATGTACATGCTGGGGGTAGCAGAGGTCAACACACACTGCAGCTAGTTTACTATCAATACAGGCACAGAGTCACAGCTTATAATGTACATACTGGAGGCAGCAGAGATCAGCACACACTGCAGCTAGTTTACTATCAGTACAGGCCCAGAGTAACAGCTTATATTGTACATACAACAGCTTATACTGTACATACTGGAGGTGGAGATCAGCAAACACTGCAGCTAGCTTACTATCAGTTTAGGGACAGAGTCACAGCTTATAATGTAAATACTAGAGGCAGCAGAGATCAGCACACACTACAGCTAGTTTACTATCATTTCAGGCAGGGGCGCCTCTAGCCATTTTGTCACTCCAGGCAAGAAAACCTGTGGTGCCCCCCCCCCCCCCCCAAGACAATAATCTTAAAGTACCCCTGACCTAGACCTTGGTCCCGATATTTTTATTTTGATTACGTTATTGGTGCGGTGCGACGAGCACATAGCACCATCCTCCCCCTTCTGTGCCCTCTGTAGACCCCATTCTGCTCAGTCGTAATCTTTGACTGAGGCAGAACGTCGAATATGGTCAGAAATTAAGTGGCAGTTCTTTGTCCCCTCTGCCCGTTCATAATGCAGCCCCCTCCACCTGCCGCTTTAGTTCCACTTATGAATCACTGCACACAGTGGGCTGCGGAGCTGGACTGTGTGCGGACTTGTGATTACTGAGGTCGGATAGCCTTCCAACCTCAATCACCACAAGACCGCACACAGCGCAGCTCCCCTGCGTGCTGTGTGCAGCAGATCATAATGGGAACTGAAGCGGTAGGTGGAAGAGGCTGAGTTGAGGACTGGCACAGGGAGGAAGAACTGCCACTTCCTCCCTGCCCATATGTGATGTCAGAATGGGGGCCGCAGGGAGTGCTGGAGGTGGGAGGATGACGCTGTTTGCTAGTCACACAGCACCAGGGAGGAAAACATATTAAAAATACTGGCGTCAGGGGTACATTAATGCAGCAATGTTTCACCATAAAATAATCCTAATGCAGCAATGTTTCATCAGAAAATAATCCTAATGCAGCAATGTTTCACCATAAAATAATCCTAATGCAGCAATGTTTCACCATAAAATAATCCTAATGCAGCAATGTTTCACCATAAAATAATCCTAATGCAGCAATGTTTCACCATAAAAAAATCCTAATGCAGCAATGTTTCACCATAAAATAATCATAATGCTGCAATGTTTCATCAGAAAATAATCTTAATTCAGCAATCTTTTACCAGAAAATAATCCTAACGTGCAGTATACGTTACCTGTCTGTGTCCGCCAATGGCTCCGTCTCCGCACTGCCTCACATACATGCCCCGGGTAGTTACCAGCGTATATGTGCGATTGTGCGTGCCTGTGTGATGTCACATACACACCCACATATCCACTGGCAACCACGTAGGGCACATGTATGTGAGGCAGTGGTGCAGAGACGGACACTGCCAGGTAACCTATACTGCACAGGGAACCTGGGGACACAATTTAAATTAGGGGATAGCGTCGGGCGGTCAGATGCGGCATCACAAGACCAATTCCTGATCAGTTTCAGCATGAAATTGATCAGGAATCAGCCTGTGGTGTATGGGCAGCTGACAGATCTCTCTCTGATCAGATTAATTCAGAGAGAAATCTGTCTCTTGATTGACCTACCTATCATGGCTAGATGTATGGGCACCCAGAGCAAAGTCCTAGATAGTTGCTCTAAGAGGCGCAGCAACAGGGGGTGCAGAGGTAGCGACCGCATCGGGGCCCCGAACGGTCCACTCGCTATCACAGTATTAGCTCTCTGTTGGTCCTGTGCTGGTAATAATCACTTATATAGATACTTTGAATAGTAGTAATCCTTAACACACTGTTTCCCATCCCCGTCTTGCACCTCTGACACTGTAGTTGCCATTGGCAGGTTTTGGTGCGACGTATCAATTATGTATAGAGTGCTTGGGGGGGCCCATGTAAAACTTGCACCGGGCCCACAGCTCCTTAGCTATGTCACTGCTCTAACTTGTGTGCCCATGTTTAACTTCCCCACCCTTCTCCCCACTGTTAGCGTGTATGCTGCTTTTTATTGCTTCCCCTCCCCCCCCAGGAGGTGACGGTCAGTGAGGGTTTTTATCAGGACTCAGGAGCGAGATCTCCTGGCAGCAGAGCTGATAAGAGCAGGGGAGTGTCAGTCTCCAGACAGGCAGCTGTGCACTATGAGCTGCTCATAGCTGTGTATATCAGCATCGTACAGCTCATGTGTTACATGCCGATATACACAGCTCTGGGCTCACACAGTGCACAGCTGCCTTGTCCTCCTCTCTCCTCTGCACTGATTAGCACTGCTGGCTGCCGCTGATTCCAGTCTCCCCCCCTGCAGCTAACCCTCACCTCTGCCTGTTTGTCACACAGGGGAAGCATGGTGGATGGGTCAGACAGCGGCAAGCCTAGGGACCCGAACTTCTGGCCGGCGGGGGGCGGAGTTAGAGGCGGCGCCGCACGCAGCAGTAAACAAATCGTGCGGCTGCTGCTAGGGAGAGGGGCGGGACGGGATTAGGAGGAGGTGGAGTGGGTGGGACTCTTGAGAGGTTCCTGGCTAAAAGTCTATTGGCTGGGCCTGGCCGGGGGGCGTGCATACAGGCGGCATAATGTAAATAAACCAGGATTGGAAACAAAGCAGCTGCAGCTGATTGCAATAGCGGCGATTGGCCGCAGTTTCCCCCCGCAGCTGCCGCCCCCCCCTTTCATGCCGCTCCAAGCAGCTGCCTTTAGTGCCAGTGGCTTTAGGCGCCCCTGATTTCAGGCACAGAGTAACAGCTTATACTCTACATATTGGAGGTAGCAGAGATCAGCACACGCTGCAGCTAGTCTACTATCAGTACAGACCCAGAGTAACAGCTTATAATGTACGTGCTGGGGGTAGCAGAGATCAGCACACACTGCCACTAGTTTACTGTCAATACTGGCACAGAGTCACAGCTTATAGTGTACATACTGGGGTAGAAGGGGTCAGCACACACTGCAGCTAGTTTACTATCAATACAGGCACAGAGTAACTTATACTGTAATGGGGCATAGAAGATGGGGCACAGATACACACCGGGGCATAGAGGATAAGGCACAGGCACACACAATGGGGCACAGAGTTTGGGGCACAGATACACACAATGGGGCACAGAGGTTGAGGCACAGATACACACAATGAGGCACAGAGGTTGGGGCACAGGCACACACAATGGGGCACAGAGGTTGGGGCACAGGCACACACAATGGGGCACAGAGGTTGGGGCACAGGCACACACAATGGGGCACAGAGGTTGGGGCACAGGCACATACAATGGGGCACAGACACACACACAACGGGGAACAGAGCTTGGGGCACAGATACACACAATGGGGCATGGAGGTTGAGGCACAGATACACACAATGGGGCACAGAGGTTGAGGCACAGATACACACACACAAAATGAGGCAGACAGACACAAAATAAGAAAGACACACACATACAACATTACACAAACACACACTCACAATGGGGAACAGAGAATGGGGCATGGGACACACACAAAGAGTATAATTACTACCTCCTCCCTGTCTGGAGTCTCTGCACTGCAGTGTGGCACACACAGGGTTAACACTAGCTGCTGCGGCTGCATCCTGCCTGTGTTCTGACCTCCCGGCTGGCTGTGACTGTTCTCCTCTGAAGTTTGAAGCTCCGCAGCCAGACGCGTATCTGGAGCCGTGCAACCAGGGCTCCTGCTATAGGCGCCCCTTGTGATCACCTCCCAGGGGGCGCATCAGCCAGCAAATCACTTCTCCCTCCCAGCCAGCCCAGCAGCAGCCATGCGTACAGTACATTAGTAAGATGGAGAGGACTGTGTCTGTGCCCCGTCCACCTCCCTGCTGCCAGCTTCTGTCGTTGCCCCGGCATCCCCTCCTGATTGGCCGTATGGAGCTGTGTCTGTGTCGCTGGGGCTGTGACTGTGAGAGAAGAGGAGCACGAGTGTGTAGCAGGCAGCCACGTCAGGGGCGCCTCTAGGCATAGGCAGTACAGGCCATTGCCTGGAGTGCCATTGGTCCTGGGGGGTGCCATGTTGCTGGATAAAGCCCCGCCCCAAATTAAGCCCAGCCCCTGGACTAAGCCCCACCCCCTGTGGGTGTTCTACTACTTGCTTCTGTTGCATCTACTTAGTGTAAGTTGCGGGCAGCTGCCACCTCTGTGACTTGTGCATCCTTCTTTCCCCCTTTGTGCCTCCTTCTGTCCCTTTTGTTCCTCCTTCTGTCTCCTTGTGCCTCCTTAAGTCCCTTGTGCATTGTCTGACCCACTGTTTGTCCTTCTGTCTCCCTTGTGACTCCTTCTGTCTTCCTGTGCCTCCTTCAGTCCCCCTGTGCCACCTCTTCCTCTTCCTGTGCCCCGTTGTGCCTCCTTCTGTTCCCCTGTGCCTTCTTATGTCTCCTTTGCCTTTATTTGTCCCCTTGTGCTTTTCTTTCTTACATTTTTTTTCTGTTGAAATGCTGCTGCAATAAGTGTAATTTCTGGTGAAACGCTGCCGCATTACAATTATTTTCTGGTGAAACATTGCTGCATTACGATTATTTTTATGGGGAGGGGGGGGCGCCACAGGTTTTCTTGCCTGGAGTAACAAAATAGCTAGAGGTGCCCCTGAGCCACGTGGTGACACACAAGTAGCAGACAGTAAGTGAGAACTCTGTGTTGAGGGCGGCAGGAAGGGACAGAGCTCATCACTCTGCTCTGTGTTCTTATCAGGGGGATCTCCTGCAGCAGTGCTTATAAGCGAAGCAAAGGACATGTGAATTTTCTCCCCAGCATCTTCTGTGTACTGTGAGCCTGGGGAGAGCTGCTATATAAACATTGAGTTTTACAGCCTACACTGCCCATACATTGCTCTTCACAGGCTCACTGTACACAGCAGCAGGTCAGATGATTCACATCACAGGTCCTTTGCTTTTATAAGACCTGCTGCAGGGGGTCATCCTGAAGAGCACTGACCAGCAATGAGTGAATAATGGCCCATACTCACGAGGGACTTTTGTCGCCTCAACACGCGGCGCGCGCGTGTTGCGGCGACAGGTCGCCCGTGAGTATGGGCCGTTGCACGCGCGAGCACCCCGAACTGTCGCCCGTCGCTCTTGTCGCCATGCGATTGAAAGTTTCAATCGCATGGCAACAGTCGCCGCCGCACCTCCGCCGCAACTGTCGCTAGTCCGCGTGAGTACGCGGACTAGCGACAGCAACCTCCATAGAGGTAAATGGAGCTTCCGGCGGGGGGAGGAGGAACGTCGGCGACAGCTTCCGTCTCGCCGCTGGTCCCTCTTCCGCGTGTGTACGCGGAGGGACCTGGAGAGAAGCTGTCGCCGGCCTGTCGCTAGCACGCTCACGTGTGCTGGCGACAGGCCACTTCTGCAGCCCGTGAGTACGGGCCATTAGGAAGTAGATGCTGGGATAGGGGGAGGGTATTAAACATTGTTAGGTCAAGTCACTTTCTTCACACACAGCTCTTCAGTCCAAGTCTTAAGCCTCATCTACACGGGTAGATGAGGCGGCGATGTGGCTTATCAATCAAGTCGCTGATGCGGCTCGATTGATAAGATCCGACAGGACGGATCTTGCTACCGCCGATTCCCTGCTCGTTCCCCGCGAAGGGACAATGGCAGGGAATCGAGCAGCAGGGAATCGAGCGGGGAATCGAATGCGGCGGGCGAGCGGGGACGCGAGCCGCCGGATTGCCGCCTCATCTACGCATGTAGATGAGGCTTAAAGCACAACATAGGAAGATGGATCCAGGAAAGACTCCTGAGGACACATGTTCCCCAATCCATCTTCCTGTGGTCCTGTGATATTACACGGGGGACATTACAAAGTGTTTGCCATAGGCGCTATTTTACCCAGATACGCCACTGTCCGCAGCAGAGGCTCTCTCAATTGCTTCTTATGCCTGCAGGTCCATCTGTGGCTGTGGGGGGACGGAGTCCAGCGCAGCTGCAGGCAAATTGAACTGCCAGTCTGCCATGCGGAGGGTCAGCGGCAGCGGGCACCAGGCGGGCAAATGGAATCTGGTCTTCTCTACATGATACGTGAAGGGGGCGGAGCTAGTCATGCTCTTTCCAGCCCCCTGCCTTTGCAAATCAATCTCACGCCCCCTGCCTGGTGCTCCTGATTGGGCAGGGGGCGGATGGACCAGGGCAGCTGATGTTTCCAAGCGGCGAGTGCCGCCCACAACATGGCGGCCGCCATATCGCATAAACGGCAGCCGCGCTGAGTAAAATATTTGGGGCACTCTCGTGGGCACCCCAGAGACGTAATTAGGGGCACCCCAAAGCCATATCCGTGGCACGGGCCACGGACATTTGACGCTAGCGACGCCCCTGAGCCAAACTAATCTTTCCCTATGAGAGTCTGCAGCAGCAGCAGCTGTCCCTTACTGCAGGCACACGAGTGAGTAAAATGTGCCTGCCTTTTATAATGGGGGGGGGGGAGTGGCTCCAGGAGGGAGTGTAGCCTGATTGGCTACAATGTGCCTGCTGACTGTGATGTAGAGGGTCAAAGTTGACCCTAATGGTGCACTATGGGGGCGAACCAGGAACCGTTTGGGCCATCTCTAATAACAATTACTGCTACACAAGTGATAAAGCCACAGGTGGAAATGACCATTCCGACCTATAAGCAAATACATTTCAGCTCAGCTTGTTTCTCTGAGAGGAGCACCGATGATCATTCTACGGTGACTTGGTTGCTGTAATCCAGATTATACTCCTCCTCCTCATCATCATATAATCACACACAATTCTATACAATCAGAAAGGATGCTTAACCTCCTTGCCGGTTATCCCGAGCTCAGCTCGGGGTAACCTGCGCAGGAGGATACCTCAGACCCCGCTGGGCCGATTTGCATAATTTTTTTTTTATTACAAGCAGCTAGCACTTTTCTAGCTGCTTGTAACTTCCGCTCGCCGCCGCTCGCCGCCGATTTGTCGCAATCCGCCGCGCCGAGTCGCTCTCCCCCGCCCCAGACCCCTGCGCTGCCTGGCCAATCAGTGCCAGGCAGTGCTGAGGGGCGGATCGGGATTCCCTATGACGTCCCGACATCCATGACGTCGGTGACATCATCCCGCCCCGTCGCCATGGCGACCGGGGAAGCTCTGCAGGAAATCCCGTTCTCAACGGGATTTCCTGCATACTCTGATCGCCGAAGGCGATCGGAGTGGGTGGGGGGATGCCGCCGCTCAGCGGCTATCATGTAGCGAGCCCTGGCTCTCTACATGATTTAAAAAAAAAAAAAAAAAAAGTGCGGCGCTGCCTCCTTGCCGGATTTTTTAGACCGGCAAGGAGGTTAAATAACCCTATAATACTGGAGCTATCATCATTAAAATTATGCTGGGAATACACAATGAGATATTTTGGCAGATAAATGGCTCGATAGATAATTTCGGACAGGTCCGATCTGATTTTGATCATTTTTCTGATCGATTTTCTCATAGAAGTGAATGGAAATCGATCAGAAAGTAAATCTGCCAAATAAACTCTTCGTGTAGCATTACACTTCATATGAAATGACGGGGAACATGTCAAATAAGGGCAGCTATGCTAACAAAACAAGAGGCATGGTTTATAATTGTACGTTATCTCACTTAAGGTGGCTACTAACGGTCCAATTTCTAGCGAAAAATCATTTGAGCGATCAGAAATTCTGATCGGATTGGTTGTAAATAATCTCCATTGGTGGACACAATCAATTATGAACGAGTGAAAAAAATGTCACCTGAATGAATTTTCGTCAAACCAAAATTTGGATTTTATTTTTGGTTGTGATAGATAGAACGTAAAGATTGGTTCGTTGATGGTGTAGTGAACGATTTATTACAATATTTAATTTCCGATCAGAATTTCTGATCGCTTGAAAGATTTTTCGCTAAAAATTGGACTGTTAGTGGCTACCTTTAAAGAGAACCCGAGGTGGCCTTGTATTACGTAAGTGGGGCACAGAGGCTGGTTGGGCACACTAACACCAGCCTCTGTTGCCCCATCGTGTGTGTCAAAGACCCCCCTGCTCGCCGCTATACCCCCGCAGAGCTGGCGACACGCAGCGTGTCGCCAGCACAATGTTTACTCTAGCGCTGTCTGTCAGCGCCGCTCCGCCGCCTCCTCCGCATCGCCGCTACCCGCCCTCGTCCCTTCCCTCCCGCTGATTGGAGGGAAGGGACGAGGGCGGGAAGCGGCGATGCGGAGGAGGCGTGGGAGCGGCGCTGACAGACAGCGCTAGAGTAAACATTGTGCTGGCGACGCGCTGCGTGTCAACTTGTGCAGTTAATACATCAAATAGTTATCACCTGGTGTCCCGTGGCGGGGCTGTGCGGGATACGGTGGAGGTGGGTGCTCAGGGCTGTAGAAAGGTCGGCGACGGCCGTTTCGCGTCCACCAGGACGCTTGGTCACGCTGCGTTAGCCCTCAGTTAGCCCTACCCCACAGAGCCACATCATCCCCTGCACTGAGAACCAGAAAGTCCAAAACAGGCTCTGTAAAATGTATTAGCTACAGGCTCACTATACACCTGCGGTTCTGGGTGTGAGCCTGGCTTCAGGGGCATAAAGAGATCATTTACATATTCAGGAGTGATGTATCATGGGAAACTACAATTGCTCGCTTTGAGTTAAATTATCGCAAATACTTTCTGTTTTAAAGGATCACTCCGGCTAAGAAAGCATTTAAAATCTGACAGAACTGACAGGTTTTGGACTAGTCCATCTCCCCATGGGTGATTCTCAGGGTTTTCAAAAGCCTTTCCTGAATGGTAGTTTAACTGCCAAAATAGTAAAATATCAGCCAGCCTCTCTACTCAATTGCACACTATTTTGGCAGTTAGACTTAGCAACTGCTGTTCAGAGAATGCTTTTAAAAACAAAGAATCCACCTTGAGGAGATGGACTAGTCCATTAAGAAAGCAAAATTATACTCAGTGCTTAGCGTTGCTTTTAGTAGGAGGGCTCTGCGGTCTCTTTTAGCCCCTCATATGTTCCTAGTGGTTCTGGGTCACCATGAGCTCTCTTGATTTTCTGAAAACAAGTAATATAAATGACCACTATTGTTCAATGGCCCCCTCCACATCCAAAGAACTGAACTGGGGACCTAGCTGCACCTAAACCGCATATCTGTACAGCAATTGTTCCTAAAGATACCCATTAATAATACAGCCTTACCCAGTGGCGTAGCTAAGGAGCTGTGGGCCCTGATGCAAGTCTTACAATGGGGCCCCCCAAGCACTCTATACATAACAATTGATACAGCGCACCAAAACCTGCCAATAGCAACTACAGTGTCAGAGGTGCAAGAAGGGGATGGGAAACAGCCTGCTAATGATTACCACTATTCAAAATGATTATTATTATGAGCACAGGACTAATAGAGAGCTAATACTGTAGTTGAGGGAGGGCCCTTTGGGGCCCCTCTGGCCCAAGGGCCACGATGCGGTCGCTACCGCTGCACCCCCTATTGCTACACCCCTGGCCTTACCATATCTATGTAATATGAGGGAATGCCTAAAGTATCCCTTTACAGTATATCACTCAGTTTACACCTCTACTAAATAGAGTTGGCAAGATTGTACAATCAAGAGTGTAGCATGGATGGGCACCTTTTAACTGTCACCCACAACAATTGCTAGCGATCATTCAAGTTATAAATAAACAAGAAATTGGTATTATTGGACCTTTCTTTTATAAATACTTTAATTAACACTAGAACTTGAAGAAATGAATGAAAGTAAAATGGTGCAAAACGTGTCCCTCACCCATATACAAAGCACACATACATTTAAAACTGGTCTGACCCTATGCAGGTATTAATCATTAGATTATGTAGCAGACAATATGCAAATAATTCTTCTAATTCCACTGGATAAAGTGCAAGTGCCTGAGGAAATGGTAGGAATGAGTTGCATGTATAATAGACACCTATAGCAATGTCAGTCCAATAGACAACTCATCAATATGCCACCTGTAACTGTGTCCAAGGTATGAAAGCACAAAAAATAGCATTGTTCATTGTTAGTGCTGGTAATAGAATATACATGCCATTGGGTTGCTTTTGTATAGAGCTGAAAAAGCTGTTCCATAAGATGCATACACACATTCAATTTTACTTGGCCAATGATTTGCCAATCTTACCACTTCCAAGTATTATGAGAGTTTACCTACACAATATGTTTATAGAATTCAAAATCTGTTCGCCGTCATACTGCCTGAAGGTGGTAAAATTGGTCAGTGATTGGCCAATCAATATTGCATGTGTATATGCACCCTGAGGTTAGCATGGGCATGTAATGTTAGCTCAAGCAGAGCAAAGATTTCAAACTGATCCCTGCCAGGTCATGTGTGCATGTATGTACAAATTAAGCTTAGCAGAGAGGGATAGTTTAGTGGACTTAAAGGGCCCCTGAGCAGACGCCATAGGTATGCATAAAAGCATACTCACGGTTATTTGGTTAAGAGGTGACACTTACTGGCCCCTTAGGTAAGCACTCCTGCTCCTGGGCTGCCTGCTATCCATTACATGGGATCAGCGACTTCCACATATAGGCCTCAATTCACTAAGCTTTATCAAACACTTTATCGAATGTTTGATAATTTACCTCATGGGTAAAATCTTATTTTGAATTCACTAAGATGTTTTAGGTTTATTGAACGTTTTATAGATAAAATATTCAATAAGTCTATAACACCTTAGTGAATTAAAAATTAGATTTTACCCATGAGGTAAATTATCAAACGTTTGATAAAGTGTTTGATAAAGTTTAGTGAATTGAGGCCATAGTCACGATGTGGCCCCAGAAGAGGAAGCCTGCATTTCCTGTCTGCACATGCGCAGGCATCCTGGCTTCTTCCCCCTCCCTCTGCCACGTGTCATTTTGCGGTTCACACCCAGAGTAGAGGAAGAAGCCAGGAAGGCTGCGCATGCGCAGAGAGTATGTGCAGGCACTGCTAGTTCCAGAGAGATGGCATATGAGCCAGCTTGTTAACCAGCAGGGCTCAGGGGCTGCAAATTCACACAGAAGTAGCTTAGGGGTCCCCTCATTACACCAAACAGCCAGTCATGAAATGTCGTTATGGAAACCGCATGGTGATTGGTTGTATGGCATTTGTACATTGAAGTGGAGTGAGGAGGACCTTCCCACCAGCAGTAGCAGGTAATGCATAATGGTGAATTGAATCATCATGCGAACCAATCGTGTGTTTTTAAACGCTTTTTTTCAGCTCTAGGACAAGGCGGACAGGTGAGCGGTTAGGGAGGGACCCCTGTGGGAGGGATGCCTGCACGGGGCGGTCCTGCTAGCGACGCAATCTTGCGATTTGCGTCCAACTGAAGCCTCCCACCTGAATGCTAATGGCTGCTGGTTGTGGTATGGCAGGTAAAGGGTGTATGACAGTGCATCCTGATTGGCTGACGAGCATCTGCTGGCCACTTATATGTAGCTGGATGCATGTATTGCTGTGTTCTATTGCTTGTGTGTGTCAAATTTAGCATTCAGTATGGAGGCAGTGTTGGTGGGTTTTCTGGATGTGAGAGGTCCAGAGCCTGGGTGTGAGAGGTCCAGGCCCACCTGCACTCCCCTCCAGGTATCGCGTGTTGGCCTTAGGGCCCCGGCCAGTGAGAGAGGTCCGGGGCCCCTGGTCATCATGCGAACCAATCGTGTGTTTTTAAACGCTTTTTTTCAGCTCTAGGACATGGCGGACAGGTGAGCGGTTAGGGAGGGACCCCTGTGGGAGGGATGCCTGCACGGGGTGGTCCTGCTAGCGCCGCAATCTTGCGATTTGCGTCCAACTGAAGCCTCCCACCTGAATGCTAATGGCTGCTGGATGTGGTATGGCAGGTAAAGGGTGTATGACAGTGCATCCTGATTGGCTGACGAGCACCTGCTGGCCACTTATATGTAGCTGGATGCATGTATTGCTGTGTTCTATTGCTTGTGTGTGTCAAACATGTCAGAAACGCCTGATCTGCGGCATGCTTGTTCAAGGTCTATGGCTAAAAGTATTACAGACAGAAGATCAGCAGGACAGCCAGGCAACTGGTATTGCTTAAAAGGAAATACAGTAAATATGGCAGCCTCCATATATCTCTCGCTTCAGTTGTCCTTAAAGCTGGACATATGTTATGCAGTTTATGGTAGATCAGATGTATGTCCGGTTTTAGGCTTTAAGCGAACATTAGGTTAAAGTGGAGCCAAACCGAAAAAAATCAAATCTTCAAAATATACAAAGCAAACACACATTTAAAACTGGTCGGAGGCTATGCAGGTATTAATCATTTGATTATGTAGAAGACAATATGCAAATCATTTGTCTTATTCCACTGCATAAATTGCAAGTGCCCGAGGAAATGGAAGCCTCGGCCCGGCCTCAGCCTGGCCCCTGCCTCGGCCCGGCCCTGATCCAAACACATAAAACATAAAACAGACACAACTTAAAGTCCATGAGCATTCCAGTGAAAGGCTCTCCCCTTTCGCTGTTTTTATCTTAGACAGACGGAGCAAGACCAAGTTGCGCCTGGGGCAAGGTCAGGTTTTGGTGCCTAAAGGTCAGGTTTTGCGCCTAAACTGCCATTCATTTTGCCGCCTTTTTAAGAATTCAACAAACTGGACAAAAATTGATAGGAAGGAAAAAGTGAGGTGGATGATACCTACCAAAAATGCACATAAGCACAAATATTTTTAACAAATAACTGTATAAATTTTATTAATATTCAACTTTAAAAAAACATTTAAAAATTGCCCAAATCTCAGTATCTAACTACCCTTTAACTACCAGGTGGGAGCTCCCTTCATACACACCAGCCACACATCTCAAGCAGCATAAGCCCTTTGGATGCGTGTACTGAGGTGCACCTCAGTGCACAAAATGGTGGATCACACGTTAATTGAGGGTAGGAGTGCCTCCTCACATATTGCTCAGGCGGATGTTTAGATATAAATCACAAGTATAGCACATTACATAGTTCCAATATTGGCTTCACTCCGCTTCTCCAAAATTCCTGATTAAAGAGATTCCAGCTCAAAACAGCATATAGCAGGTAGAAAGTAGCTCAGATGGCAAAGCGTGACAGGTTAGCATCAGAACAGCGTTAGTGCCAGCAACAGTCATATAAGCTTCCATTCAGCTGAATACAGTAACATATAGCACATGAACTTCCTTAGGCAATGGGAACATGCCCAACAAGCATTGTAAGCAAGCAGCAAGCGTGACACGCTGATAGTACACAGATACGTACTTGACTAGATGTGTCCTGTATTGGCAATCTTGCCTTAGATCATCAGGCAGGAGTCTCTCAGCAAACAAGCCCTCAGTGGTGATCCTCCAATAAGGTGTTGCTATATTCTGTGTCGACCTCAACGTTCTCAGGCTCCCAGATATCCTTAGGCCGGGAAGGCAGTGATGAGGTGTCCAGTCCCCCAGGACCAGCTGGGCCAAAGAAGGAGAGCCGGGTAGAAAAGGCAGCCAGAGAGTTTGAGCAACATGCGGTAACGCCAGCTATAGCCCCGACATGTTTCACGAGCTTCCTGCTCGTTTCCTCAGGGGGCGTGGCTCACCGCTCAGTCATCAGGGAAGTGCTAAATAGGCCAAAGAGACCAATCGCGCAGCCGCGGGGCGGGACATCGAGGCCACGCCCACCGCCCAACGGCGATGACGCGCATCAACCCCCAACACATCCACCTCCCGCCGCATCAATCTGGCGTTCGGGTAAGCGGAAGAGGGAGACGCGCGCCAACCGCCGAGCGCAACACGGAGACCAGCCGCCCAGAGGATCCGGGCTAAGACGGAACTCTGTGCGCGCATGCACAGGACGGGGGGCGCGGCCCCGCCAGGCCGCCCAGAGGCACACTCACACATATCAACAAGGTACATATACAATGTCATTCAAATGCCATGTGAATACCAAAATCTAGCCTGCAATACAAATTTATTATATAATCAGCTGCAGCTATCAGAAGACCCTAGCCTGCCAACCATAATATATATGTGGCAGGTAGGATGGTTATATGCTACACCTAACTCATGCAAAATCCAAGCTATAAAGCAAAAAATTGTCCACTGACGGTGTCAGGAAAACCACACGCAGTGAGAACAAACGGCCACCCAGATGGGGGAAAGAGACAATGTCTCAGAAGGAGGAAGACATGGGGCAAACGCCACATTACAGCAAGTATCAGGATTTAGGTTGGCAGAAACGAGGCAAAACCCTCCATCTCATTCAAACCAGGGGGAACTGTCGCTTTAAGATCAAAGATCCACCGACATTCTCGCTGTTTTAGCAATCTATCTTGATTGCCACCCCTGATAGACCCATGAATACGGTCCAGGCCCACAACCCTCAGATTCAACAAACTGCACCTGGGGCAAGATACCCGCTCGCCCCCCTCTAGATCCGTCAGCATTAGCCATTATTTCTGAGATCAGTAGAAGGTTTGAAATGATACTGTAGGTGTGTTTTTAAAGAGACACTGAAGCGGAAAAAAAAAATATGATATAATGAATTGGTTGTGTACTATGAATAATTACTAGAAGATTAGCAGCAAAGAAAATATTCTCATACTTTTATTTTCAGGTATATAGTGTTTTTTCTAACATTGGATTATTCTATAATATGTGCAGATTACACAACACTCAGCATTCAAAATGATTCTTTCAGAGCAGTCTGTGAAGTAATGACCTCTCCTCTAGCAGAGGAAAAGTAAATAGTCCAGGAACAGTTGAGATAATAAAAGTCAGATAACAGCCCTCTCCACGACTAACTTAGTCAGAGAGCTTAATGGCTTGTTTGCATAGAGATAACAACTGGAGTTTCTCAACTCTTCCTGTACTGGAAACAATTAGACTGATGTATCTGATCTGAATGTTTTATTTCTTAGCTGTACTACACATACAAATCATAATATCATAATTTTTTTTTCGCTTCAGTGTCTCTTTAAGTAGCTCTCCTCCCACGCATGGATGTCGTCTATGTAAAACCTCCACATGCTCACATAAGCTCCCCTGTAAAATCAGAAACAGTCCTTTTTTATTTTCTTCCCAAAAAAGGAAATGAAAGAGAGATGGCAGAAGAAGAGAAGGCCATCATTCCAGAATTGCAAGTAAAACATTGCTTTTAGTTAGAGATGGCCCTAACTGTTTGCCCGGCGAATAGTTCGCGGCGGACAAGGGGTGTTTACGTTCGCCCCCTCAGGCGAATACATGGGGTGTTCGATTTTCCCTCTATACAATATAATGGTATAATGGAGCCAAACTTTGACCCCTCACCCCAGACTCAGCAGACACATGGCAGCCAATCAGCTATCCCTCCCACCTGGACCTCCCCACCGCCTATCAGAAAGCCAGCACAGCAGCCATTTTGCAGTCTGTGTTTGGCTTCTGTGCTAGGCAGATCAGGGAGAGTGTGCTGCTGACAGGGTGAGCATTAGATAGGTCTGTGCTCTGAGTTCTCACTGCAGATTTTTGCTGTTACCACATTGTTTTGAACAGAAGTCCTTCTTAGGGCTTGTACATTGTTTTTCTTGCTATTGTATTGCTGCTCTGTGCCCAGTGGACAAGTAAGCTGGTCCTAGTAGTGCACCGACCATAACTCAATAATCCTTCACTACCACTACTGGCATCTAGTATCCACTATTGCCCCCTGTATAAGGCCTCAGTCAGTGCAGAATCAGTGTTTTTTCGGTCACTTAACCCTGAATGAACTACGTCAGCCTGACCATAGAGGCAGGAAAACCGTGATCGCCTGCACTTCCACGAACATGCACACAAGCACAGCGGCCACTACACACCACTACACAAAGACTGCCGCCGAGAGGACCAACATTTATGTCCTGGAGGTGCCAACTAGCAAAAACAATGATTTGCTCACCTGACATTATCACTAAAGCTCTTTGTGGTTGTTTGCAGTATGTTTAACATGGTGTTTCACCTGTCAGTGTGAACCGGGCCTAACCCTTACGCTACCTTATCGCCGTGCACGCACACTGGACATTTTAAAGCACTTAATTCCACAAATTTACTGCAATTTCTTCCCTTTAGAGAGTAAAACACGACTCTGCATCAATGACATAATTTTTGGTGGGACCCCCTCCGGCTTGCCACGGTCCAGGTGTTAGGCCCCTTGAAACAACTTTTGCATCACTTGTGTGGCCAGAAACAGTCCTTATAGGTTTTAAAATTCACCTGCCCATTAAAGTCTATGGCGGTTCGCCAGATTCTCCTGTTCGTGAACTTTTGCGGAAATTCACATTCAAAGTTCGCGAACCGAAAATTTGATGTTCGAGCCATCACTCATTTTAGTAACAGGGCTTCTTTGTTCTCTTTTAGGCTGCATTCACACTGGTAATAAGAAGGTTCCGCTTAGCGGAATGAAACAGATCCAAATGGATGCTATGCAGAGCTATAGAATCCATTCACATCAGTCCATTTGGAACGGATCCTTTAGGTCAGTTCCGATAAAGGGAACACAACTTTGGGTCTGGCATGAGTTTTCCGGATCAGCTGGACAAAGCGGATGTAGACGGAATCAATGCTGGCCTATATCTATCTATCTCACTAGGCTGCTGGCCATGTATGTTTCATAAATACTCACCTACCACCGTCTATTCAGATCCTTGCTAGAAATGCCAGTATACCAATTCCAAATCCCCATCACAAGCATCTGGCTACAATTGCGTTGCAAACGATCAATGAGAATCATCCCTCCACAGGGAGGACACTCATTAATGAGTGATGGACTAATGTAAAATCCTCCCTGGTGCTCAGGGAGGATTCCCCTTGGTCTTTAACAAACTAATGGGAGACTAATGCTTCTGATGGAATTGGTTTACTGGCATTGGTATACTGGCCAATAGAGGAACCATATCACATGCCCCAATAGAGTCGCATCCTTATGTTAGATGGGATTCAACCTAGTGCATTGTTCTCCTCCTTGCACTTCCTGTTAGTGGTAACAGCTATCTGATGAGGGATCCCTGCAGTTCCTACAGGAGACCCCTATAAATATTAGACAAGCAGTTGTGTTTACTTGTTTGTTTCAAATACGGTGAATTGGATCACTTCACAAAAAATTCATATGAACAGGTACTGGGATTTGTTGCATCTCCGTTTTAAGGGCCATATCCCATCTGATATAGGGACATAGCTCTTGAAGCAGAGGATAGGGCCAATGCTGCCTTTTTTCAGAGTACTGCCTCCTCTGCTGACTGTCATTTAAGGGTGAGGGGGGAACCCTTTTTTTTTGGGGGGGGGGGGGGGGCAGTTTACCATGTAGTGGAACACATTCATCAGTATGAGCAGCTTCTCCTGCTATGGTAGCATAGCAGGAATAGCATGAGTTGATGTGAGCAAAACTGCACATTATTATACTGAATCAAGCCTGAATGCAAACTCCTATAATGTGCATCAATCACCAGTAGTAATTTATGTTCTGGTTACTTCAGCCTTACAGAAATTTAGTACATCAGGCTCTTAGTGTGTTGGCATATTCTCTGTAATATACATTAAAGCTGCATGTTTCTGAGTTCAGATATGCATTATTGTGTAGAAATAACTGATTATTTATTTAAGCTTGAGACAGGTCTACAGTAATAGGGACTCGGAGTTGACACATGGGTGACTGAGTCAGCAACAAATAATTACTGCTTCTAGTTGATACAACTTGATTTCAATATATCTTATGCTGGGCATACACGGTTCATTTCTGCCGCTCGATTCTCCGCTCGATCGTTTTTAGCCGCTCGATTCTGCAGTCGATTTTCTTATCTTCCGCTCGTTTTTCTTATCTTTTTCTATTCACTGCTATCTGGAATCAAGCGGCAAAACGATCAAACAGGAGATCGGATTATTCTTCAGGCATGATACAGAACTGGATCAGAACCAATAAATGCTATTTCTTTTATTCTTGAAATTGCCAGTGATAGCAACTAGTTATAGCTAGTAGTCACTACTAGTGCTGGCGATTAGTCGCATCAAACTAGTTGCTAGCAGCGTAGTCATCGGTGTGTCCTGGCCCTAAGGAGGGGGTCCAAGAAAATGTACATAATGTATATACCTGTTGCTATGCATGATAACTGATAACCCTTTTTACACAATGCTTCTATCCATTTCAGGTCATAATTTAGTTTCTAATATAAGAGAAAGTAGCCTTTTAGAAAATGAAAATAAGCATTTTGATGATGAACTTTTTGTGGTAGGTGTGACTGGAAAAGGTGTTGCACCTCCTCATCTCAGAGATTGTTGGATGTTGCTTGTATGCAGGTGGCTAGTGGTAGTTTAGTATTGATCAATGTAGCAGTCACAGATCAGCACCACGGACAGGGGCGGCTGCTTCTGCTGATGCTCGCTCAGATCATGGCATCTGCTCTGTTGGAAGGCCATGCTTGCTTGCAGTGGAGAGATTAATGTCCTTTTGTGTTTTGGGCTAATACAAAGGCTAACAATATGTGCTACACATGTCTATGAGGCAGTGGACAAGGCTAATAGATATGATGAATAAGTCATTTATTACTGCCATAGGAGACCACTAGGGAATTGGCACTTTCCTGCTCATCAAAGAATATTATCATAAATATCTTCAGTGAATTTCTAGCAAAGATTATTTCCTAGGATAAATGTATTTCATAAGATTTCCAGTTTCTCTTTAGATATGTTTATTTAATGAAAATATATCTTGTCTTGTGAAGCTGACTGAAACAATGCTAGATTTTGTAGTGCTTTTCCTTGATTCTGTTGGAAAGATTCAAAGAGGCTGATTCACTAAGCTGCGCTGCTAAAGCAGCAGTAGTTAGAGAAGGTAGCAGGCTGGGCACATCCATTTAAAAATGCCTGTTTTATTGAAAAAAGCTTAAAACCACATGTAAGTCCAGGCCAACAATCACAAGGAAAGAGAGGGTGCACAGGCTATACAGCCCGTACACCTTGTGATTGTTGCCATGGACTTATATGTGCTTTTAAGCTTTTTTTTTCAATAAACAGGCATTTTTAAATGGATGTGCCCAGCCTGCTACCTTCTCTAACTACTACTGTGATGCTCTTTCTCTGGGCTTAGAGCACTCCATTGAGCCTCAGCAGCTGGTCTTGTGCACCTTTTCTACACAATCTACTGCGCTGCTACAGCAAGAGCACTGCAGATCATTTTTCAGCAGCATGGGCAGGCCCCACTGGATTCAGCACTGCGTAGTAACATTTATGGTGGCACTGTAAAATGTAATGCCTAATGATTCAAATAGATCATCCAATAGCAAATATTTTATCAGTGTTCAAATCTTGTGTGATATAAAACTTCTATGGCTAAAAATCTTGTCATAATCCTCCTTAGCGGTAACCCCAAGTCAGGCTCGGGACAGAAATCCGTAGCTGACATTTATAACCCCGAGCTGAATCCATGGGTGGTGTGTAATGTGCAGGGCTGCCACAGATGTATCTTGCAGTAGGATTTTTAAGGTCTAAAAGCTTGTGAACAAAATTGCACCGCTTTTAGACAAATTCTAAAAGTAATCATACCACTAGGAAGGTTAAAACATCTTCCAATCACATGCTTATCAGTGTAAGGGCTGTTTCACACTGTGGGCGATTGGGGGACATTAGGGTTGTGATTGCTGAAAGATTGGTGACCTTTAAAAGAAAATAAATATGGAAGCTTCCATATGTCTCACACCTCAGGTTCCTTTTAATGCTAATTCAAGCAGACAAGGTCCTGCCCCATTTCTGGCTGTATAGAAAGGAATGGGGAAGCAAATGTAAGGGATATGTCACAGCTAGTGTTGGGCGAACACCTGGATGTTCGGGTTCGCGAACGTTCGCCGAACATGGCCGCGATGTTCGGGTGTTCGCGTCAAACTCCGAACATAGTGGAAGTCAATGGGGACCCGAACTTTCGTGCTTTGTAAAGCTTCCTTACATGCTACATACCCCAAATTTGCAGGGTATGAGCACCTTGGGAGTGGGTACAAGAGGAAAAAAAATATTTGAAAAAAAAGCTTATAGTTTTTGAGAAAATTGATTGTAAAGTTTCAAAGGAAAAAATGTCTTTTAAATACGGAAAATGTCATTTTTATTTGCACAGGTAACATGCTGTTTGTCGCCATGCAGTCATAAATGTAATACAGATAGGAGGTTCCAGGAAAAGGGACCGGTAACGCTAACCCAGCAGCAGCACATGTGATGGAACAGGAGGAGGGCGGCGCAGGAGGAGAAGGCCACGCTTTGAGACACAACAACCCAGGCCTTGCATGAGGACAAGAAGCGTGCGGATAGCAATGCATTTTGTCGCCATGCAGTCATAAATGTAATACAGATAAGAGGTTCCGTAAAAAGGGACTGGCAACGCTAACACAGCAGCAGCACACGTGATGGAACAGGAGGAGAGCACAATGCTATACAGTGGTGGGTGAGCGGTGTACTACTATTCCCAGCAGCAACACAGAGCACAATGCTATACAGTGGTGGGTGAGCGGTGTACTACTATTCCCAGCAGCGACACAGAGCACAATGCTATACAGTGGTGGGTGAGCGGTGTACTACTATTCCCAGCAGCGACACAGAGCACAATGCTATACAGTGGTGGGTGAGCGGTGTACTACTGTTCCCAGACGCGACGCAGAGCACAATGCTATACAGTGGTGGGTGAGCGGTGTACTACTATTCCCAGCAGCGACACAGAGCACAATGCTATACAGTGGGGGGTGAGCGGTGTACTACTATTCCCAGCAGCGACACAGAGCACAATGCTATACAGTGGTGGGTGAGCGGTGTACTACTATTCCCAGCAGCGACACAGAGCACAATGCTATACAGTGGTGGGTGAGCGGTGTACTACTGTTCCCAGCAGCGACACAGAGCACAATGCTATACAGTGGTGGGTGAGCGGTGTACCACTATTCTCAGCAGCGACACAGAGCACAATGCTATACAGTGGTGGGTGAGCGGTGTACTACTATTCCCAGCAGCGACACAGAGCACAATGCTATACAGTGGTGGGTGAGCAGTGTACTACTATTCCCAGCAGCAACACAGAGCACAATGCTATACAGTGGTGGGTGAGCGGTGTACTACTATTCCCAGCAGCGACACAGAGCACAATGCTATACAGTGGTGGGTGAGCGGTGTACTACTATTCCCAGCAGCGACACAGAGCACAATGCTATACGGTGGTGGGTGAGCGGTGTACTACTGTTCCCAGACGCGACACAGAGCACAATGCTATACAGTGGCGGGTGAGCAGTGTACTACTATTCCCAGCAGCGACACAGAGCACAATGCTATACAGTGGTGGGTGAGCGGTGTACTACTATTCCCAGCAGCGACACAGAGCACAATGCTATACAGTGGTGGGTGAGCGGTGTACTACTATTCCCAGCAGCGACACAGAGCACAATGCTATACAGTGGTGGGTGAGCGGTGTACTACTGTTCCCAGCAGCGACACAGAGCACAATGCTATACAGTGGTGGGTGAGCGGTGTACTACTATTCCCAGCAGCGACACAGAGCACAATGCTATACAGTGGTGGGTGAGCGGTGTACTACTATTCCCAGCAGCAAAACAGAGCACAATGCTATACAGTGGTGGGTGAGCAGTGTACTACTATTCCCAGCAGCAACACAGAGCACAATGCTATACAGTGGTGGGTGAGCGGTGTACTACTATTCCCAGCAGCGACACAGAGCACAATGCTATACAGTGGTGGGTGAGCGGTGTACTACTGTTCCCAGCAGCGACACAGAGCACAATGCTATACAGTGGTGGGTGAGCAGTGTACTACTATTCCCAGCAGCGACACAGAGCACAATGCTATACAGTGGTGGGTGAGCGGTGTACTACTATTCCCAGCAGCGACACAGAGCACAATGCTATACAGTGGTGGGTGAGCGGTGTACTACTATTCCCAGCAGCGACACAGAGCACAATGCTATACAGTGGTGGGTGAGCGGTGTACTACTGTTCCCAGCAGCGACACAGAGCACAATGCTATACAGTGGTGGGTGAGCAGTGTACTACTGTTCCCAGCAGCGACACAGAGCACAATGCTATACAGTGGTGGGTGAGCGGTGTACTACTATTCCCAGCAGCGACACAGAGCACAATGCTATACAGTGGCGGGTGAGCGGTGTACTACTGTTCCCAGCAGAGACACAGAGTGGCAGTAAACACAATGCTATACAGTGGTTGGTGAGCGGTGTACACAGAGTGGCAGTAAACACAATGCTATATAGTGTGGGTGAGCGGTGTACTACTGTTCCCAGCAGCGACACAATGACTGGGGGGACCCTGGCTAGCCTGGCTGGAGAGAGAACTACCCTGCCTGCCTACCCAAAGCTAAACCCACAGACAAATGGCGGAGAAATGACGTGGATCGGGTATTTATTTACCCGAACCACGTGACCCGTTCGGCCAATCAGAGCGCGTTCGGGTCCAAACCACGTGACCCGTTCGGCCAATCACAGCGCTAGCCGAACGTTCGGGGAACGTTCGGCCATGCGCTCTTAGTTCGGCCATATGGCCGAACGGTTTGGCCGAACACCATCAGGTGTTCGGTCGAACTCGAACATCACCCGAACAGGGTGATGTTCTGCAGAACCCGAACAGTGGCGAACACTGTTCGCCCAACACTAGTCACAGCCAGTCTGGATAGCAAAGCAGCAATCTGAAGCACCTCTGTTTTCTTGGCTCTTATTTTCAGTTTTAGTAAATATTGTAAGTTTTTTCTTCTCTTCAGTGATTCTTTCCATTTAGCTGAGAACATTCTCTGTACTGTATTCCACCTTCTGCATTCCCTATCAGCGCACACTGCTAGACACTCTGTGTGGCCGAAGGAATCAATATGCAAATCCTTCCATTCTCAGGGGGCTTTGCACAAAGCGGATTCAGAACTGAATATCTAGCCAGTCTTGTGGCAGTTAACTATCCCTCCCCTAGGGGGTTGGATACAGCAGGTTCCATATGTTCTCATCAACCACAACAAAAACTGGAGAGTTGATCTGATTAGGGATGAATGCTAATCCCCTGTGGCCACTTAGGGCTCATTCACAGTAGATAGCTTGTTAATTTGTGCCCATTATCAGCAGTGTCTGCTCAGTGAGTACAGCTTCTACATTGTACCACATTCTCTTACCTGTTGCATTGTGGCAGAAATAAATAATAATAGACGAAAATATGCAGCCTTGCCGTGTAAAGGTATCATTGTAATATTTTAATCTGTATATATTTGATGTCCACATTTTTAGTTTTGCAGTATCTTTTTTTTATCTCAACTAGCAAACAAACACTGTGTCAGTTGTTCTTTTTCTGCAAGGATGTTAAGGTAAGTTAGGTAACCCTGCAGTTAGAGGGATGTGACATTTACCATGTTTATTTGCTTTTAAAGTGTACCTGAGATGGGGCCAAATGCTTTCTTGAGTGGATGAGCCACATCATGGTATGTTTATATTTTTAAATCCTTTTTGAGGTAGTGTATAGTTTTTTGTGAAAGTCTATTTAAAGCAAGCCTTTACAAGCATGGCCATACTGCGCAAGTGTAAGTATGGTCTGTGCCTGCCAGTGGCATGAAGCATGGAGGAAAAAGCAATGCACATGTGGTTTTATGCTATTGTGCAGGTGCAGACCAAACTCAAACATTCATTTTGGCTCTTCAAAAAAATCTCTACAACACCCTCCCATGTCCGACCTTAGAGTCTTATTAATCCATAACCTGAACTAATGAATGGAAAAGACAAGACAAGACAAGACAAATAACATTTATATTGCGCGTTTCTCCTTGCGGACTCAAAGCGCCAGAGCAGAGCAGCAGCCACTAGGGCGCGCTCTATTGGCAGTAGCAGTGTAAGGGAGACTTGCCAAAGGTCTCCTACTGAATTAGTGCTGGCTTACTGAACAGGCAGAGCTGAGATTCGAACCCTGGTCTCCTGTGTCAGAGGCAGAGCCCTTAACCATTACACCATCAGCCAACGAAAGTGTTGTTTGCACATTGCATTTATGACTCTTTAAAGCAGGGGTCAGGAACCTTTTTGTCTGAGAGAGCCATAAACGCCACATATTTTAAAATGTAATTCCGTGAGACCCATACAATATGATTCAAACTAGGACAGTAGGGCTCACTTCCCTGTTGCCATGGTAATGTGTATACAGTTAATCCGCCGGGCAGCAGAAGTGTCATGCACGTCTTCAACTTCTCTTGGTTTCAGCAAGATCAGCAATTTCTTAGAGATCCAGACAGGAGAAATACCGACTAACAGCTTGTACAATTAGCTAGCTGACTTGGGGGTTGATTCACTTTGTATAACGAGATCCCCGCACTTTGGCCCAATAGGCTGCCTGTCAAGTGACAGGCAGCCTATTGGGCCAATCAGAGGGTGGAAATCTCATTTTATAAAGTCACTGGACCTGACAGGGTCCAGAGTGGGACAATTGGGTGTCGCGAGTAAGTTAGTAGTGCATGCTACAGCAGTAGCGTTCATTACGGTACTTTGAAATTTTATTTGCGCTGCCACACTAAGCTGCCCTACTTGAGCAGTGTAGCTTAGTGAATCAACCCCTACTAATTTGTCTGTGAGCCAGATGTAGCCATCAAAAGAGCCATATCTGGCTCCCGAGCCATAGGTTCCCTACCCCTGCTTTAAAGGATACATGAGGCTCATTAAAGAGGAACTGTAACCAAGGACTGAACTTCATCCCAGTCAGTAGCTGATACCCCCAAAAAAACAGCTGTTTCCAACCGCCAAAAAAGCAGCATCTCCTTCCAGTGACTTCACCTGCCAGCAGTAAAGATGTCGCCATGTGATAAATGTCAGAATGTAAATCAGGAGGAGGAAAGATTTTACAATGGGCAAACACTGACTAAATCATTTATAAATTATTATTGTAAAAATTAAGCACTTTTTTCATTACATTCTTTTCACTGTGCTTCCCCTCTAGGCCTCTTTCACAGTGGGACGATGCGTTTGGTGCGACGTTAAGGACGCATAACATGCCCCTAATACAATGCATTGAAAGACTATAACTTGGACGTTATAGTACATTCTTTAGCCCTGCGTTTGGTGTGCCGTTTTCGTCGCACAGTGATGGAACGAAAACGGCGCATGCGTTACGTTAAAAAAAAAAAACATTACTGAGCATGTGCGACACACACAATGCAGCAAATTTATTGCTAAACGCATAGCATGCAGCACTCTCTAAATATTGCTACACGTTACGCACAACACAACGTGTGCACTGTGAATGTTGCACAGACTTAATATCGCTGTGCGTTAGTCCACGTTAAAACATTTTGTAATGTGTGACTTTAACGTTGCACTGTGAAAGAGGCCTAAAACTACTGTTGCTTTACTTAGGAGTCGCTAGGAGTCTCTTCGTCCCTCACATTAGTTCCACTGTCCCCCTGTTCTTCTGTAGTCCTGTCTATAGTGGTACCTGAGCAGAACGCTACCAACCACAAAAGTGTGACTTCGAGCGGTGCATGTACACCCGGGCCCCCTCGTATGCGCTGAAGCTATTGACCCAGCTGGCTCTGCGGTTGCTAAAGTTCTGAATCAAGAAGCAGATATAGTGTGGCACTCCCTGTAATGTTGAGACCAGTATGCGGGAGGGAGCATATGAAGCTACTAACCACTCTTCGCTACCACAACCCCTTCAATGGGATCCGAGGAATACTTAGGAATCATAGAAGGAAGAAGATAATAAATTGCAATACAATAAATCTGCGGTTGCTACAGACAAGTTAGAGACACAGAGACTCCTAGGGGCTGAAGTAAGCCCCAGGTAAGTAAATCTACACTAATTTAGTTTTCCTCATGCATCCTTTAATTATTTGGCAATAAATTTGCTTTGAGCCAGCGGTTCTTCATATTTTCCCTGTCTGTTAACATAAAGAAAGGATTTGCATTTCACTCACTGTTCAAATGTTGTGAATTATGAGGGCTACTTCTGACTCATGCAGCTGAATAATACTTCATATTTGTTGTTTTGGGAAGGTAAGACTGTTCTTGTTATACTGTACAGTATAGTAAAAAAAGCAACATTTCTTCCTCGTGGAGATCTGCAAGGCTACAGCAAGTTGATGCCACCTAGTGTTCAAACTGAATATTGTGCAACAATTTTTATTTCAGATTGAAAGTAAGTATACAGTAGAGATGCTGACTCCTTTTACACTTAATCAGTTGCTCTCCGTTATAACTGAAAGAAAATGGATTTTCAAAGTAATGTCCTTCCCTTTTTCACAATGCACTGCTATGGAGAAAACACACACTAACGCATACCAATAGTGTAAAAGGGCCCTTAACGTGTACCTGAGATCAGTAGGAAGAAAGATTTTATACTTACTTGGGGCTTCCTCCAGTCCCATGAGCACCGCTGTGTCCCTCACTGTCCTCCCAGGTGGCTCCGTTCGGCCACAATCAGCCCCGGCAATGTGGATCAGACGTGCCAATCGGGCTCAAGTTTTGCTCATTTACGGCTGTCCACACATTCACAGAAGTGACCAACTGAGCCAGTGACCGGGGCTGATTGTGTCCGAATAGAGCCAAATGGGAGGACGGTGAGGGACACATCGGTGCTCATGGGACTGGAAGAAGCTCCAGGTAAGTATAAAATCTTTCTTCCTACTGATCTCAGGTACACTTTAAATTCAGGTTAACTTTGGGTTTCCACTAGAGCCGAGCATCCATCTCTGAGACAGATCCAAATCCCTGTAGCCATGCCATGTACAGCTGTGGGTATTCGGATGTGCTGTCTGAAATTCTGAAGCAGTGCTAGCTTCAGGTTTTTTTTTTCACGCACACAAATTTGAAAGAAACCTATTGATTTCAATAGACTGCAATTCCAGATTGGTGTGCATGAAATCAGGCAGAATCACACTTGGTACAAACGAGCCCATACCCCCTTTTCCCCTTTGAGCTAGAATTAGCAAAAATAGAAGAGGCTTAACTGGGACCTTTGTGTAGCGTTACTCAAATCCAGAAGCTAATAAGTAATACTTAGTAGATTGATTTTGCTTGACTTATTGATGGAAACTCAATCAGGAACAATGGCAATATTTAGCAACTGCATGCAGAGAGAATCACCAGGGAATTTAGGGTCACAATCTGCAGCGACTGGTGTAAAACTGGCAGTAATAGTGCTCTGATTTTTAAACAGATTTAAGCTGCAAAAAGTTTGAAAAGGAGTTGTGAGGTAGTAAAATAGATGCCACTGTCCATTTGATTTCCAAACTGGTTGATATTGATAGTTTGCTGGACCATTTGCCCCTCACATTGGCCTCAATTCACTAAGCTTATCTCCTGTCTTTAATAACGTTTCTAGAGTTATCACCATGGTGATAAGGCATGTACTATTCAGGAAACATTCTACCTCAGGCAAACCTAAAATTAACTCTTCAATCCTTAAAATAACTCCAGAATTCTAAAGTCAAAGACAGGCTGTTAAAGGATACCCGAACTGAAATGTGACACAATGAGATAGACATGTGTATGTACAGTGCCTAGCACAAAAATAACTATGCTGTGTTCCTTTTTTTCTTTCTCAGCCTGAAAGAGTTAAATATCAGGTATGTAAGTGGCTGACTCAATCCTGACTCAGACAGGAAGTGACTACAGTGTGACCCTCACTGATAAGAAATTCCCCTTTTTTACCTGTTTCTTGCACTCAGAAAGCCATTTTCTGCTAGGAAAGTGTTTTATAGTTGGAATTTCTTATCAGTGAGGGTCACACTGTAGTCACTTCCTGTCTGAGTCAGGACTGAGTCAGCCACTTGCATACCTTATATTTAACTCTTTCAGGCAGAGAAAGAAAAAAAGGAACACAGCATAGTTATTTGTGTGCTAGGCACTGTACATACACATGTCTATCTCAATATGTCACATTTCAGTTTGGGTATCCTTTAACTAACTGCGTGTGAAAATAACTACAGAGGAGGTAACTTAACTACAGATAAGGTAACTTAACTACAGAGGAGGTAACTTAAGGAATGAAGAGATAAGATAACTCTCACTGGCCTCAATTCACTAAGCTTATCTCCTGTCTTTAATAACTCTTCTAGAGTTGTTACCATGGTATTAAGGCATGTAGTATTCAGGAAACATTTTACCTCAGGCAAACCTAAAGTTAACTCTTCTGTCTTTAAGTTAACTCTTCAATCCTTAAAATAACTCCAGAGTTAAAGACAGGCTGTTTATTAACTGCGTGTGAAAATATCTACAGAGGAGGTAAATTAACTACAGAGGAGGTAAAATAACTACAGAGGAGGTAACTTAACTACAGAGGAGGTAAATTAACTACAGAAGAGGTAACGTAAGGAATGAAGAGATAAGATAACTCTCTTACTTGCCTTATTATCTCCAGCATGATCTTAGTGAATTGAGGCCATAGTCCGCAGTGTACTGCGCAGGTGCAGTAGTTCTACACCTGCGTAGTACACTTCCGGACAACGTGGACTTGATGGACAGCCGCGCTCGCGCAGGAGCAGTAGAGAATGGCAGTAGAGAATGGTTTGCCTGAGGTAAAATGTTTCCTGAATACTACATGCCTTATCACCATGGTAACAACTCTAGAAGAGTTATTAAAGACAGGAGATAAGCTTAGTGAATTGAGGCCAATGTGGACTTGATTTACAGCGGCACTCGCACAGGTGCAGTAGAGGAGGCCGGCCTCTGCACTGATGGGAACTCCGGGCCGGCGGCTGCGTGCAAAGAGGGATATGTTGGCTGCCAGGGGCTGGAGGAAGCCCCGGGTAAGTATATCATGGGGCAGCATTATTTGGCTGACAATTCCTTTTAAGGGTTACTACACTTAATACAAAAATCTATACTGCGCAAGCCATTTAATAACTGGTCTGGATGCTGTCCTTTCAACTTTAGTGCCGCTGCTGCTATAACTTTTGTTACAAAGCTTTCTGGAAGTTGTGGTAACAGGATATGGTTTTGTGTTGAAGATGCCCAAATGCTTCTCTGTTTGTCTCATTGGGGTAGATAGATTCAATAAACTGCAGTAAGCAGAAATACTTGTGTTAAGACTTACGCATGATGCCGAAGTGCCGAAGACATTACACACATCATTCTGTTTACTGCAGTTTGGTGGATACACCCCACTGATTCATACGTCTCCATAAAGCAGGAAGGTCACTATCTGGAGGGATGCTGGGAAAGAGGGGATGTAATTGAAAGAGTAACTGTATTTAAAATAAGGGAACACAGAATAGAGACACAGAGAGCCCAATATAGTGTAGTATGTACTGGTATGTAGATATGATAAGTATCTATTTATACTCACAAACATGGGTTACCGTCCAGGTAACCACTATATCAGCAGGTGAGGAGATTAGACCTGTCCCCACTCAGGATTAAGAAGTCGCTCTCTGTAGATAGGAAATAAGGGGCAACACCCCTCCACCAAGGGTGGACTCAGGAACTGTATAAGTAGACAGAGGCGCCAAAAGGATAAAATATTCTAAAATGTTTAAAATGAGAGGAGGCAGAGGTGGACTTACCTCCCCCAAGCAGACACACACGAGTGTTGTGTATATTCAAAACAACAAAAATGTATTTATATACTCCAGAAAGTGCAAGTGCAACGCGTTTCGCGGGCATCTCCTGCTTCATCAGGCAATAGTAACGGAGCATAAAACTCAAATAAGTCTGGTGCAAAGCTCACCGCCTCTGTATTTAAAATAAAGTGATTTAAAAATTGTTTATTTTGTACAGTGTTACTTTGAATTTTTTAGTCAGTGTTTACCCATTGTAAAATCTTTCCTCACCCTGATTTACCTTCTAAAATTTATCACAGGTGGTGGCATCTTTAGTGCTGTCAGGTGACGCTCTGGGGAATGTTTGTTTATGCTGTGATTAGAAGCCAGCAAAAACAGTACCTGGTCTGCCAGAATGTTCTGGGAGGAGAATTCCCCATAGCTAAACAGCCTAGGCTGTGACATTACCGGAAGGGCAGGGTTACATACCAATACCAATACCTGGGTTACATACCAGTAAACAGCTATATAGTTAATGCTGAAACCAAGAAAACTGATGCTGAAACCAGGTTAATTAACATAAAAGTGCATATCTTCACAGGTAGTACGGGATCTGTATACGAAGGTTGATCAGACACACACACACACACACACACACACACACACACACACACACACACACACACACAGAATTCAGCGTAAATGAAACAATGGCTCAATCAGGATTCTGGTTGAATCTCTAAAAGGATTCTGGATGCAACTAGTCAGGCACCAGATAGTCATAACATGGAACTAATTAAATAAACCAAAATAGGAAATAGGAATAGGAATAGGAATAGTTTATTTCGCCAAGCATGACTGGGTCATGCCCGGAATTGGGTTTGGCACGGTACATTTGGCTCAGAAGAGACATCAATCGATAGCATAGAGTAGCAGGAACAGAAATTTACAATTACACATGTCAGTAGCAGACGGTTACATTTGCATTTCAATTTCATTTACATTGTACATTACATTTCCTTGCATTTCCAGTTTACATACTAGAGCAGCCGTTGGCTCTGTCCGTGACAGTTCTATGGGCCAAGATGTGAAAATATCACCTAGGTGGAAAGTAAGGAGAAAAAGTGAATTGCATATGGCCCTTTGTGTGCAATGGATTTCATGAGAATTTGCTAAAATTACCGACCAAACCAAAACAGCCATTTTTCCCATCACAATAAAGAACACAATGCTCTGTGTCAAGATGAAGTCAGGGCTGCCGTATTTCCCTCACATAATAACCATTGTGTGGAACAGCAAAGATCAACATTTCATTTTCTGGAAATGATTTGTGCAAAAAAAAAAAAATGTTTTCCTTCAATATCTCTATGATTCTTTTCATTCTGAAGACAGGGAGGAATTGTACAATTCACAATGCAGATCTTTTTTATGCCTACAAATGAATGTCAGTGTTACATCTGTCTGAAATCTACACCATGTTACAGGTTTCTTTTTATCTTTTTAGATGTTAGTCCATGTGAAGCAGTTGGACTTCATGCCTCCTGAATCCATTTTCGATATGTGTTTTTTTTCAGGACCAGTCAAAAACCAACAAAGTGGGACTGAAGATAAGCCTGAAGACTAAATCTGCAGTAATGAGATGCAATGCTTTAAAAAAAAAGACAAACAAAATATGATAAAAAAAAAAAAAAAAAAAAAAGAACAGTCATAGTTTCCCAAAACAACCAAACTGTTTCATTCTCTAATTGACTTTTTTCAGAGCAGGTAAGAATTTCACTGGTTACTGTGAGCAAAACAGATACATCTCATGTGAGGTGTGTTGGTTTCTGCTTATTTCACTCTTTAAATAAGCTCTTGGGAGTTTAATCAACTTGTGTTGCTAAGAGATTAATCAGCTGTGTATGGTAGATTGGCTATGGTTGACCTCTTAAAGGAGCATAGATGCAGGCATTGTTGAAAATGCAACCAAACTACTGAAACATTTAAATAATATACTGTGTATCCTGGAAGAAAACCTGTGAAAACTGGGGGTCTGCACACACTATGAAGAGATTATTATGCAGCAGAACAAGAGACTCTGTTTTTGTGCTTTATTTCACGTTTTCTGCCAATAAGTAGGGGTCTTCTTAATGTCAATGACTTTTCAAAGATTATTCAAATGATTCATGACCAAGTTGCTGGACTTCCTTCTGTAGTTTACTAAACGCCTCAAGTCTGACTGTGGAGACTTTTCTGATGGGAAGTGAAATAGATCTCATTTTGATCATTTGTGGGGCATTCACAATGGCAAGCACAATAGCTGCTCTCCTGACGGACTGCTGGCAGGTAAAACATTACGTAAATCCTTGTCACTCTATAATAAATCACTAGAATTCATCATAGTTGTCAAAATCTGCACTAACAGGAATAGGGCAGGAACAGGCTGCTTATTTATAACTAAAACGATCTGGCAGGCTTTCCTGTTGGTCTGTGAATTGTAACCTAGAATAAGCATGCAGCCAGAGTCACAACACCTGAGACCTGATTCATTATGAAGTGCAAAATCCTGCACCGTGCGGCAAAATGATGGCCTTGAACTGCACATGAATTCGTGCCTGATTCAAGATCATTGCTTGCATTGCTGATGAGTTGAAATTGATTGTGTATGAGTTGGTATTGTCATTTTTTTGGGCAAGCTTTTTTGCAGGAGATATAATTTATGGTTGACAGTGTAGCTATATATATATATATATATGTTGTTATCGTGACAATAAATATAAAAATGTGCTATACTACAGTATTAAATCAGTGTCATAAAGTCATGAAGGAAACAGCAGTAATCCTAAACAAAGATAAATCCAATTTAGGGTTGGGGGGAATAGGTAACCTCAAACCTTATTAGTAAAGTATGTGTTTGTTATCCCTACACCCTACTGTATATTCTGTACATATACTGTATATTCTTTAACTGGAGAGGCACTTGGGATTTTTCATGGGGGTCAAGTTTATTCACAAAAACAATACACCAACATCATGAAATTTGTAAGACAACAAACTTTGCCATTCAACCTTTTTTGGCGCTTTTTCCCATTCCACAACATGCACTCGGCGGGGATTCTATTTCCCTATGGTATCACTTAATTGGTCATACTCTATAGTCTTCAACTGATTCTATATATATTTTATGTGCCTCTGAGGAAGCGGCTTTTTGCCATGTAACACGTTAGGCCGTTATTGCTGTTACTGGATATTCTGTTTGACAAACCTGAATTTTGTTCTACATCTTGCCCAGAGAGAAATGCGCATAGCCTTGTTTTATCGGGGGTTTATGATAATCAACAATAGTCGTTTTTGCATAAAGAGCATATATCTATTGCTACAATTCTGCCAGCAAGTAAGGTACAGAAAGAGAGGAACAGGTAGGAACTGCTTTTTTTGGAGTGCATACGCTAGGAATTGCTTTAGCCCCTCCTAATGGAAGAATATAACCATAGTATTATTCAAATATCACAGTACTTATACTTTTTTTCAGCTGAAGTAAAGACAAAACTCCATGCGTTGTGTGAGCCTGACCCAGGTAAGGTTCGCTTCTTCCGGAGTATATTCCCAACTTAAAGGACTCATACAGGTGAAACTCGAAAATTAGAATATCGTGCAAACGTCCATTTATTTCAGTAATTCTACATGACGGTGAAACAAATATATTAATTAGGAACCCATTGCAAGTGTTTGGATTAATTGGCTGATTAGAGTCTGACACGTTGTACCTCAACATTTTCACAATATTCTAATGGTCTGAGATTTGGATTTTTGGGTTTTCGTAAGCTGTAAGCCATAATCATCAACATTTTTACAAATAAAGGCTTGAAATATGCATATAATAAGTCTATTTCATATATTAGCTTCACCTTTCAAGTTGAATTACTGAAATAAATGGACTTTTGCACAATATTGTAATATTCTACAGTTTCACCTGTAGTAAGATAAATCCATGGCAGCTGTACAAAAACCACATGCAGCTGACATCATATCCACCGGACATCATATAAGGATGCCATTCAAAGCTCCGTCTGAGGACCCGGTGGGATGGCGTGCATAGACAAGCTGTGACACGTGTGCGGCTCCTCAGACGCTGCTTTGATGGAGCATGCTGGAGAAAGAAGGAGGGAGCCGCTGGCTGTAGGCTTCATTGTTCGGAGCTGCACCTGCTGGCTTCCTATTATACATATAGGTTATTTTTATAAAATATTTAATATTTATCTGATTAACATTTTTTTTTCAACTTCTATTTTTTTTTACTTTTTTACTTCTGAATTCAATATATAATAATAAAAATAAGAGTTTTAATATGGAATGTGTGTTTATACAGTATATCTTAAGAGATGTTTATTACTTTCTCCCGTAGATTAACAGCAAGGGATCAGTTATGCTGAGCACTCGCTGCAAAGGCCTATGGAGGGAATGTGTCTGGGACCGATTTGTAAAAATCTGGACTTGTGATGTTTTCAGCTCCTATTTAAATCCACATCCAGGTAGACAGAACCGTCAGTGCACTTTGTAAAATGAGTATGAGGCTTCTACATTTACCATAAGTAGTATGCTAGGACATTGTTCCATATATGCTACTCAGCTGTTCCATATATACTACTCAGCTGACAGATATTTATTTCTGAATTCTGTTTTAATTCATGCCTATTATTTCTGATGTAGTGCTGAGCAATTGCAATTTTGCAATACGATTTTCAGCCTCCAGGACTTTCTTGCTCTGCACTATTACAATCCAGTATTCATTAGATAACCATGTTGTGGCACTATTTCTCTTCTGATTTATGGGCACCTTAATAAGCACACAGCAATTGCCCCCAGTGTGAACCATCCCTAACAGGCCTTTGTGCCAGTGACACCACAACATTATATAGCACTGCACTGCCCATGTAGAAGTGTTCACAATTTCTATCAAGGTGGCTGCATGTGACATCAAAAGTTCTGATTTTATGGCAATGCCATAAAAACGATCAGTTGAATAGAAAAAATGTAAAGCATTTTTTATTCACTTGAGAACGCTGATCTAATTTATTTCTATTTATTTTTATGTTTTAGTTGATCATTAGTGGAGGAAGTTTTTGCAAATTTTTTTTAAAAGATTGAATTTTGTTGGATAGTTGGTTTCTTGATTTCTAGACCCAAGTATATTTTTCAGAGTTTTCAATAATTTTTTTCATAATTGTGGGAAATTGAACACGTGTTTGATTTATTGGTCAGATTCTTTCAAGTGTTACAATCAATCATAGAAAAATTGATTGTAATTCTCGGATTGCAGGGTGGTCTACTTTAGAGATTACTCCCAATGTGGTTTTGCTGTTTAAAAAAAAAATAGAATGTGTGGTAACAAAACAGACAAAGGCGTCATTTGCATAGCTCCCAACTGTCCCTTTTTCAGAGGTACAGTCCCTCTTTTGGAACCAAATCCCTCTGTCCCTCTTGCTTCCTCATATGTCCCTCTTTCAGGACTGATGTACAGATCTATGTAAATATATGTAACTTTCTACGAAAAAATGTGTTTAATTGACTCTAAACTTTATTCCCATCCTTTAAATTGATATATTTCTTATTTTTCTAATGTTAAAATGAAGAAAAATGAACCAGGATAGAAAGGGCCAATCTTTATGGTATGCATAACTAGGGGTGTGTTAAGGGTGTGGTTAGGGGTGTGGCTTAAGTGTCCCTCTTTCTTATTTCAAAAAGTTGTGAGGTATGCATTTGTGGAAGGAGGAGGGAGAAAACAGCAATTTTTAAGGCTTGTCCCCCCAGACATGTCCTAATGCATTTGGACAAACACAGGAATTTTCCAGCCCTGTGTGCGTGCCTTTTCACATGCGAACACATATTAGCGTTCACACTTAGGCCTTGTGGCCACAAAGCACACTGGATTAAATGCACACTATTGCCTCTGCACTTTCTGCACAATTCTGGGTACACTTCCAAAGACCAATTTCACTACATTGAATGGGAGAAAAACACAATTGCATTAAAAATGCAGCATACAGTGTCTATGCGTACTGGTGAAAATTTAATGGAGCTAGTGGTAAAGGAATACAGCAATTTACATTGCGCTGTTGTGACTGGAAAATATGTACGCTCACAAACTCAGATCAAAGTTTGTTCTCAGTTCCCACTGCATTTGCACACGGTCCACATTATATAACAGCCAGAAGGCACTCAGTGGCCGTCAGAGTGATGGCTGAACTGCTCGATAAACATGCAGTTCAGCCTCCTACATGGAACAGGCCTAATATATCATTGCTACACAAGTCATTTACAAATGACGGTTTTCAATTAGCATTTGAAACTGCAAGCAAATATAGATTTATAAAGCTGTCAAAATATTAAAACTACTAGTATACTTGATTTCAAAAGTACATAGCTTGCTGTACACATCTTTTCAGAATTATTTTCTGTTATTTCTTGCCATTAATTCACTGCTTTCTCAGATGTCTGTACAGCAAAAAGATTTAAAAAGTAAGAGCTGGATGTAGAGTGAAAGAAAAACTGTCTATGTTCATGCACAGATTAAAGTGGAGTTGTCATTTGATTTCTACCATGTATATAGCAATGATAAATTAACACTATTTTCTTTAATATTTCTCAGCCACCATTGTCCTCACCAGAACATTAATCATCACCTCCAGCATTTTAAGTGTTAGTGGTTTTCTTTTGCTAATCTGCGCAGTCAAAAACATTAACTGCTGTCAAGATGCCAACAGTAAGCGACTGTGCCTGAGGCTATCCTTTGCAATGTATGTCCTCACTGGTATGTACACAGTGTTAGGGTATCGGTTGAAAAGGGCGCCTGAGCTGCCTGTATGAAAAGGGCGCCGCCATAGACATCAATGTTATTTCTGGAAATATGGGTTACAAGGTGTAGAAAAGGGCGCCCGAGTTTTGATATGGGCTACACCAGGCGCCTTTTTTGTAGCCGAAGTTTATATGGGCTACACCAGGCGCCTTTTTTGTAGCCGAAGTTTATATGGGCTACACCAGGCGCCTTTGTTGTATCCGAAGTTTATATGGGCTACACCAGGCGCCTTTTTTTGTAGCCAAAGTTTTTATATGGGCTACAAGCACTGGAAGCCGAATTATTTCATTCCCCCACTATCCATGGCGGCATGGAGGGGGAATAGTAACGAACACATCCCGGAGTTTTTTTGTAGCCGAAGTTTTTATATGGGCTACACCAGACGCCTTTTTTGTAGCCGAAGTTTATATGGGCTACACCAGGCGCCTTTTTTTTAGCCGAAGTTTATATGGGCTACACCAGGCGCCTTTTTTTTAGCCGAAGTTTATATGGGCTACACCAGGCGCCTTTTTTGTAGCCGATATTGGTATATATGGGCTCCACCAGGCGCCCTTTTTTACAGGCGCCCTTTTCATATAAACCCAGTGTTAGACCAAGGCAAAGTAAATACTATGTTTAGTTTACCAGCAAAGCACATATGACATGACAGCACTGTAGCAGCAATAAAATGCTAAGTATGTATCGGGTCATGTCTGAATGCAATGTAAAATGTAAATCACGTTATTTATACAAAAGCGCTTTTGATAAAATTAACATTGCTTTCATATTTTTATGCACAATAAAAGTGTATTAGTATTCTGCTAACTAGCTTTCTAAACAAAGATTTATTAGCTGTTTATACCATTGAATGACACCCTGCGTATGTTATTTTTTTATCCATTGTTTTTTAAATTGACAATAACATTTCCCTCATAAATATGTCTTTGCTACAACTACAACATTGTTATTGTTCAAAACGTAAAATATACTTGCATTTTGAGGACTGAAAATGTCATAATGACAAGCTGGGCCCTATAACAATGCCATGTTGGCACTTGGGGTCCCACAGTAATTGAACAACTGACACAGAAAGGCTCAGAACAATGGCACACTGACACTTGCGACACCTTACCAATGACACACTGGCACTTGGGGTACCAAACCTATGGCACACTGTCTGCCACTTGGGATAACATATCAATGACACATATTCTTGGGGTACCATACCTATGACACACTGCCACTTAGGATACTATATCAGTGACACATATTCTTGGGGTACCATACCTATGACACACTGCCACTTAGGATACTATATCAGTGACTCAGATTCTTGGGGTACCATACCTATGGCACACTGCCACTTGGGATATCACACCAATGACACAGACTCTTGGGGTACTACACCTATGACACACTGCCACTTAGGATACCATATCAGTGACTCAGATTCTTGGGGTACCATACCTATGGCACACTGCCACTTGGGATATCACACCAATGACACAGACTCTTGGGGTACCATACCTATGACACACTGCCACTTAGGATACCATATCAATGACACAGATTCTTGAGGGTATCATACCTATGGCACAATGCCACTTGGGGTATCACACCAATGACACAGATTCTTAAGGCTATCATACCTATGGCACACTGCCACTTGGGGTATCACACCAATGACACAGACTCTTGGGTAACATTATCAATGTCATACTGGCAATTGGAGTACAATTCTGATGGCACACTGCCACTTGGGATACCATGCCAATGACACACTTACACTCGAGATATCATATCTATTGCACACTGATACATGGGACGCAATACCAATTACACGCTGACACTTAACCTCCCTGGCGGTACGCAGTTTCTGAGGCTGCGTCCGCGGGAGGGATTTTTTAAATTAAATTTGCTTTAGCCTTTGTAGCTAGCACTAGGCTAGCTAACATTGTCCTCCAAGTCCCCTGCACCCTTCTGATCCCCCTGATCGCCGCTGCTATACGTTACCTAGCCGCAATCCCGCGAGATCCCAATGAGCTTCAGTCTTCGCTATGGCGACATTCGGACATGACGTCTGACGTCATCGACGCCATGCGCAATTCCGATCCTCCCTATAGCGAAGCCTGTAGCTGATTGGAGAGACTGCGCCATCGCGGGATCCGGGGAGTGGGGGGGTACGTATAACAGCAGCGATCGGAGATCAAAAAAGAGCGGAGGGACTTATTCTGGTTTCATCATCAGAAACACTTCCTATATCTACTGTATATATTGCTGTATATTGTCTAATCAAAAAAGTGAAGGGGGCACTGCAGCAATCCAAGCATTCATAAAACCTTTACTCCACATAAAAACATAATTCTAAGGGGTATCAACACAGCAGATGGGTGCCCAGTGAAAGTACGAAGCAGCTGAAAGATGTTTCGCACTGCAGACGCTTGCTCACAGCCACGCCAAGGCTGCGATTGCGGTGTGTTTGCAATTTGCGACAAAGAGAAAAATGTGTGGGAAAATTTTGTTCCAATTTAAATGCATGCTAATATTACACCAATCAAAAGCAGTAGCTGCTGGTTTGGATTGCTCTGGTTTCGGTTTACATATAAACTGCAAAAATATTTTCATCAAGTCAGAAAAACTGGCATTGATGACTTCATCTCTAAAGAAGAGTAAGAAGGAAGAAGAAAAAAAAGAAGTGGCTTTAGCAGTGAACACAAATTTTCCATTAAGAGAGGTGTAGACACCACCATTTTTGTCTAATTAAACCACTGGAATACAATGGGAAGGGGAGGTAACCTAAACTAAATGTATCTGAGCCTAGAATTCAACCCAAGATGTACTCTTGCATCGTCATTTCACTGCTTTACTAAAAACACCCCATTGTAATGTACCATTCTATACTAAATGGCTGCAGAAGGCACAACTTCTCCAATTAATACGGACAATGAGCCTTTTGTTATTATAATGAATGCTTGTAGGTCTGTCATATTGGTGCCTGTGTATGAAAGATAAGGTCAGATGCTACACATTACCTCCATGCTGTCACCATAAACAATACACACTATCTCAGTAGATGCTGCTTTCAGCCATTGTTCCCAGGAGGCTGCATCAATGACTTGCACGTTTCCATTCTTTTCCAGGAATGTCCTCTTCAGCTGCCATCATAAGATACTGCATCTATGTTTATCACCTCCACCAGTATGAGGTACGTTGCCTTCAAGCACCTCAAAGAACAACTAATGCAAAACATCACATTCATTTTAACATCAGATATTGTTCCAGTCATGGTCAGTAACAAACATCGACTTTGTTTTGCCACATATCTAAAGGTGGCCATATATCAGGTGACATGGCGGCCAATTGACCATCCAATTTGATTATTATTATTATTATTATTAAATCTGATTAAAATCTGTGTCGCTAAGAGCATGCCCAATCGTTGATGCAATCAATTTCGGCCAAAATTGGTTGCGTGTATCAATCAGACATGCTGCAAGATGTAGAGCTGACATATTGATCTGGTGCACAGTGGTATATTGGGACAAGCGATGAATGTAACGGAACCCTGGCACTGATTAGAGAGAGATCTGTATCATGGTCAAATCTGCCCATCACGCTAGATGTATGGCCACCTTAACTGTGCATATCATACTGTCACTTGTCCTGTTTCTCTGCCATTACAAGAGTGACCAGAACTAAACCATGTGCAACAAGTTAGAAATTCAGTTCATTTGTCTAATGCAGTGGTTCTCAACCTTTTTAGCACATGTACCCCTTTGTGGCTCATCCCTAACTAAATGTACCCCCTGAGGCGAAAAGTGGGTGTGGCTGTTACATGGTGTGGGTGGGGCCAAATACTAGCAAAACACAGGTAGTCCCTGGTTAAAAAATGAGATAGGGACTGTGTCCATACTTAACACTAAGTTAATGTGAAATCTGTTGTTGCATATTTGCAGCAATGTGCGATGCACTGGTTAGGTCAGACGTGCGGTCGCCTGGCGCAGCTGGTCACACTGTTAACAGCACACAAAATACAAATGAATTGTCCTCAGCAAGAAAGAAAAAAAAATGAAACTGTTTTTTTTTTTAACGATATGTGCGATGCACTGGGTAGGTCGGCCTTGCGGTCGCCTGGCGCAGCTGGTCACACTGTTAACAGCACACAAAATACAAATGTATTGTCCTCACCAAGAAAAATAATGAAAAAGAATGGTAACAGTTTTTCCTCCCTACCAGCCTACCTATTCCTTGCACTACTAACACCCTTACACCCCCTCCTAGCTTTTATAAAAGCTTTTTAAGTCTAATTGTAATGTTTTTTTAAGCAAATGTGAGAGTTCCTTCTCCCACATCCAGCCACATGCAGTCAAAATCTGCAAATGGCGCTGGACAGAAGAGCCTTCCCACCCCTCTCTTGCCTTCCCCTCCCCTTCCACAGCTTCGGAAAAATGGTGGCTGGAGCCCATTTGCAAGCCCTGCTTGCTGATTTTATATAGGTTGCAGCCAACTAACATTTAAAAAGCTGATAGCGTCTGTATCACAGGGAAGGGAATAAAGCTATTGTTTGAGCTCTAGGGGGATAGACTGTAACATCAAATGCTGCTGACTCCAGAAACTACATGTAGTGTTTGGGGAAATCTCGATCAACCATGGTGCTTCAATAAACAACATGAGATAAATGCTCCCAATGACAACGCAATCATAATGCGGTGGATCCCAAGCAGTACGTAGGGACGGACGCTGGCAGCCATCCGTCTGAACCGGCCCAATCAAGTGAAATCATAATGCAAACTACAGAACTCCAGTGCAGAGCTTTTACCACTGCTACATAATGAAAAACAGTTTAGACAGAACTGTTGCTACTGCTACATAAGTTAAATCCTAGAAACTACATAAAGATGGTTTTCTAAGTCACCAAACTTTAATCCTTATCGTTTGCACATGATCTAGTCCCTGGTAGTTTTCCACGGAAAGCAGAAAATTGACAGGTTTATTTGAGGACACAGATTCATATCTGCTACAAAACAAAAAACATGTATACCAGCAATGACTAGAGATCAGACTCACTAATAACTACTAGTAGCTTATCACAACAACTAGTGCTTGAGACTAATTGCTAATGATGCCAACTCAGTTTAAGTGTATTGAATTGTATGTGCATCTACTAGTTACTTTGACTAGCTTGCAGTGGCGAATCAATAGGGGATGCAGAGGTTGCAACTGCACCAGGGCCCTTGGACCAGAGGGGCCCTCCCTCAACCTCAGTAATAGCTCTTTAGTGGAGCTATGCTGGTAATTATCACTTCTATATATTATTTGAATAGTGGTAATCATTAACAAACTGTTGCCCTCCTCTGCTTACACTTCTGATACTGTGGATGTCCTTGCCAGATATTCTTGTGCCATATGAATTGTTATGTGTTGAATGTTTTAGGGGGCCCATGTAAAACTTGCACTGGGGCCCATAGCTCCTTAGCTATGCTACTGCTAGCTTGTTAGGCCTCAAACTGAGCTATATAAAAATAACAGAACGTCAGGTCACTGATTTGCTGTATGCATTGATTTTCAATAAGCATACCAGGGGAATGTATTCTGGTTTTATGTCATCTAATTGTACACATATAATTCCACTGTGAAGAGGGATAAACTTCCCTAAACCTATCCAGCACTGCTGGACTAATTCAAAAGAAAGGAAAAGAGAAGGATCATTTGTATCATCACACATGGGGGAAGCCAGTAATGAACTGGAGGGAAATGTCAACTTGCAATGTATCCATTTGTGCTATTGCTAAGAGGATACTCTTCTAACTACACAGTATACAGTTAACTAAAAGCTTACCATAAATAACAAGACCACTAAGTTGTAGTAACAAGAGGTTTATGGGGGGATATGGACACATTATTTGAAAGCTAGTTAAAATCTACAAAATTGCAGGACTAGTGCCGGCTGGTTCAGTTTTGCCCTGCATTTCTTACCACCTACCTCCTAAAATGTGGATAGGCTTCTTCTGCTATTCCATAATCCACAACCCTGCACACATGATTTCTACTGTTCCCTGACAAGTCCGTTTTCTATGTCTACAGGTTTCTTTGAAAATCCCCGGTTTCCCTAGCTATGAGTATGGCTACTCATTATGGATGGCTATTGGAGGAGATTTAACAGGGATTGCTACAGCCATAATAACTGGCTATCTCAGTCTTTATAAGAAGAAGCACAACAGCAACAAGGAAACCACTGAGGAAGGGCATCCCAGGGGCCTTGATGTACTTAAAACCTATGTCTGAAGTGGCACCTAAGCCAGCTCAGGAGTTTTGTACTGATTGGGCCTCATGTATGAAGCAATACCTGTCTTATGTTTAACAATCACGTCCTTCTGCTGATTTTTGAATTGAAGCTGTTAGAATTAAAGCCAAACTCTAAATCCAAATGTTTTTCTAGTCCTGTGCTGCTGTACAGATTTGGGTCAAAATTTAAATTGTCAAGAATATCTGCATTTGTTTTACTTTAGTAAAGCATGCATAATGCAGATAGTCTTTGGATTTGGATTGCTTGGCAGGCTAGACCATACTATCATAGGACACCAATCAGCCGGCCATGGAGGAGTGGGAAACAGTGTCCATTCTCCCTGAGTTCCTATACTATTTAATGCCTGCACCTAAATCTTGGAAAGCCATATTGTTCACCACTCATTCCAGTCTAATACCCTCATTACTGCAGAGAAAACAGCATTTTGGAGGAATTTACCACCTGTCAGGTGCTCCCGTTGACCAGCAGGGTGCTTGCTAGTGCTCGGCACAGGCAGTGGACAAGTGGCTTCCCCGATAGAGTTGCACAGAGGTAGCCATCCTCAGAAGCCACATGAGACCATTTTAACTGCTGGCGAACACCACCACGTGTCAAACGCTCCTGGCAAGCAGCTGGAAGGCTAAACTACCCCGACAAATGAGCAGTTTCGCATGAGTGGCTAAACTGCACAGATGTTAGGCAGTTCAGCCTCCTAGCTGCTTGCCCCAGGCGTGTGGCAGCATTTGTTAACACCGCAGCATTTTCAATACCACACGTGTCATCATTTGACATTTTGCATTACCCGGCAGCAAAAAAATGAGCCGTGGCATCTGAGCACGGCCACACTCAGATGTGAATCTATAGGAGGGGCTGCCTTTCCAATGTGCATGTCCTTGGTAAATAACACCTGGCATGTGCACAGGAGCAGCTGACAGCGAAATTGAATTCAACCCCTTCAGCCTCCTATGGAAAAGGGGCCTTACAGATGCAGCCAGGGCCGCATTTACCATAAGGCACTGTAGGCACCTGCCTACATGCGCCAGATGATATAAAGGTCTCTCGCTCTGCTTCTCGAGTGCCTCCCTCCTTCCCTATGGAGAGTCCTGGTGAGAGTGTAAATGAGAGGTTACTCACCTGTCTCATTGCATTCTACTATGAGATCTCCCTTCAGTCGGGGGCAACTTAATACTCTCCGGCTACCTAATACTAAGGGCCACCTGTAGCTACATTTGATGGGTAAAGTAAGTAAGGGAGAAGTGACAGCTGGGCCAGCCAGCACACTTGCGGTGTGGTTCAGCAGGGAATTGTAGGCTCATGGAGGGCAAAGTCTAGGGTTCCAGAACATCTGTGCCTCCTGTGATGTAAATCCAGGCCTGGACACAGCAGATAGAAGAGGAGGAGTAACACTGAAAAGCTGGGACACGTATCAGGTCACTGGAGAACCAAGAGATATTTGGGAAGGTACGGTGGCAAAACAGGAGCAGAGGAACACGGAGGCAATTTTTTGGGGGAAACTGTATGGGGAACATCAGTAGGTAATTATGCAATGCTATGCAGACAATCATGCTACCAACTATGGAAGTACTGTGCTTCACTCCATGGTGCTGGGACTGAGCAGCGACACAGGTGGCCAGCCAAGATGTGCATGATTGCAGGTGGTGAACTGGCGACTAGAGATGGCCCAAACTGTTCACCGGCGGACAGTTCTGTTCAACCCACCCCCATACATTATAATGGAGCCAAAAATTGACCCGTCACCCCAGAGTCAGCAGACACATGGCAGCAATCAGCTATCCCTTCCACCTGGACCGCCCCACCACCTATCAGAAAGCCAGCACATCAGCCCTTTTGCAGTCTGTGTTTGGCTTCTGTGCTAGGCAGATCAGGGGAGAGTGTGCTGCTGAGTCCTAACAGGGATAGCGTTAGGCCTGTGTTCTGTGTCCTCAGTGTAGATTATTGCTGTTACCACAGTGTCCTGAACAGCTAATAGCCCTTCTTAGGGCTGGTACATAGCTTTTCTTGCTATTGTATATAGCTGTTCTGTGTGTCCAGTGCACAAGTTAGCTGTTGGAGACAGGTGTGCTGGTCCTAGTAGTGCAATGACTAGATAACCTAATAATCTTTCACTGGCAGGGCCTATATTTTGAAGTGATTGTTGCACATAGCATAAATCTGTCTCCTGACCTGTGTGAAGTGACAATGATTGATATTGTAATATTGAAAAAAAAAATTATAGGCAGGGGCAGGCCACACCACAGGGGTCGTGCTGCTGTGATTTCCTGTGGCCCTAGCATATTACCTAGTGTTCAGAGACCATGTACCTTGAACTCACAAAATGCCATAAAAGTAGTTGACTGGCTTACTAAGTGGCACACCCCATCTTCTATCGCTTTTGCTAGGAACCTTGCTGCAACATCCTCATCCTCCTCTAATATGGGCACTCATCACAATATCATTGAATTACCTCAAACCGATCATAGGGGCTGGAAAACTGCGATCACCTGCACTGCCACGAATGTACTTACAAGCACGGCGACCTCTACACACCACTACACAAAGAGTGCTGCTGAGAAAACTAACATTTACGTCCTGGAGGTGTCAACTTGTAAACACAATCATTTGCTCACCTGACTTTATCACTAAAGCTCTTTGCAGTTGTTTGTGGTGCGGTAAATGTGACATTTTATCCTAACCCTTACACTACCTGATCGATGTATACACACGCCGGACATTTTAAAGCACTTTATTCCACAAATTTAGGAATGTAATATGATTTCTGCCTTTTAGAGATTAAAACGCGACTCTAGGTCAACTATGTAATTTTTTATGGTACTTTTGCCATGGATCCCTCTCTGGCATAAGAGGGTTCAGGTGTTAGGTAGGGATGCTCATTCGGATTCCGCGGAAATGCAATTTCCGAAATTCTGATCGGAAATTGCATTTCCGCATCGGAATGCGGAAATCGGTAATGCAAGTGCGGTAGGCGGATTTCCGCCGGAAATCGCGGAAATTTCCGCCGGAAGTCGCGGAAATTTCACCCGACTTTAACATCGATTTTCTCAAAAACTATAAGGTCTTTTTGAAAACTTTTTTTGCATCTTGTTCACGAGATTCAGTTTAATAAACCCTGAAAATTTGGTGTCTCTAGGACTTAAAGAGACACTTAAGCGAAAAAAAAAAATGATGATATTATGATTTGTATGTGTAGCACAGCTAAGAAATAAAACATTAAGATCAGATACATCAGTGTAATTGTTTCCAGTACAGGAAGAGTTGAGAAACTCCAGTTGTTATCTCTATGCAAACAAGCCATTAAGCTCTCTGACTAAGTTAGTCGTGGAGAGGGCTGTTATCTGACTTTTATTATCTCAACTGTTCCTGGACTATTTACTTTTCCTCTGCTAGAGGAGAGGTCATTACTTCACAGACTGCTCTGAAAGACTCATTTTGAATGCTGAGTGTTGTGTAATCTGCACATATTATAAAATGATGCAATGTTAGAAAAAACACTATATACCTGAAAATAAAAGTATGAGAATATTTTCTTTGCTGCTAATTTTCTAGTAATTATTCATAGTACACAATCAATTCACTATATCATATTTTTTTTTTCGCTTCAGTATCTCTTTAAGGGGGCTTTGCTATTAACCACTAAAGTCGGCGGATTTTTACTGTAATGTAAAATGCAGAAATCTCTGCATCTGCCTATTTTCTGCATTTTACATTACAGTAAAAATCCGCCGATTTTAGCAGTTAATAGCAAAGCCCCCGGAAGTCCTAGAAACACCAACTTTTCAGTGCTTATTAAACAGAATCTGAACAAGATACCAAAAAAAGTTTTCAAAAAGACCTTATAGTTTTTGAGAAAATTGATGTTAAAGTCGGGCGGAATTTCTGCGATTTCCGGCGGAAATTCCGCATTGGAATGCGGAAATTGGTAGCCGAAAATGGAATCGGTAATTTGCATTGGCGGTATGCGGATTTGCCGCGGAATCGGAAATTGGCATTTCCGACCATCCCTAGTGTTAGGCTCCTTTAAACAAGTTTTCCATCAATTTTGTGGCCGGAAGCAGGCCCTCTAGGTTTTAGAATTTGCATGCCTATTAAAATTTAAGTTCCGGACATCACTACTGGCGACACACTGACTCCATAGACCAGCACAGAGATGCTGCACAATGCAGCCACACTCAGAGGCAAAGCTGCTTGCCTTAAAGGAACACTATCGATTAACATGTTTTTTTTAACCTGGGATTGAGAAAGTTTCTGAAGTGCTGGTAAATAATGATGTATACAATTCACTTGTTTATCTCTTTTGTTTACTGTATCAAATTCCTTTCACTCTTAACTGACGGCAAGTCTGCTCAAATATAATGGCAGAGTGAACCATGAGGGGAGGGGGAATTCCCTCACAGTGCATCTGTTAACCCTGTGTGTGAGAGAAAGCTCTCGGAAGCTGTCTGTGTTTTTGAGCTTTCTGCAGAAGAGCAGAGGAAATGTAACTTGTTATAAACATTTTTAATTATCTGTGACACCACAGCTTTTCATGCTTTTTTTTCAGAGAAAAATACAGTACTCTGTAGTCTAATATGCACAAAAAAAATAAATAAAAAAAAAACTGAAGCAGATGCCACTTTTGAGAATGATTTGTTCCAATAGAGCAATAGAGCCAAATCCTACACACAATGAATTAAAGCTTTTGCCTCTGATATTTAACATGAAAAGTAGAAAAATGTTTACACAGCTACTTAGACATTATTTGTACATTGTCATTTTAGAACACTTGGTTTGATAGGGTTCCTTTAATCTGTTCCAAGCAGGAGCAGCGCCAACAGCCACACATTGCCAATGAGCTGGCAACCAGAATGTGTTCAGCTTTGCTGATCCACACTGCGTGTGTTTTCTATGTGGAGAAAAAGTCAGTGTTCTCCTAAGTTTATTCGTAAAATCAGAATCAGATGCACTAAATCAGCTGTGACTGCTCAGAACACAATTCGGGCTGGTTCACACTGGAGCACTTTTTCTGCTCTTTTTTTTCAGTATTTGCTGATCGCTGTTGCGATTTGTATAAAATAGCAAACACACTGCATGAAGCATTTTTTGAGTGAGTGTGATTCTCGCTGCTAGAACAAAATCACAGAATGCAATTGCCCAAAAATGTAAGTGCAAATTCGCAAAAGTGTTTTGCAGTGTGAATTATCCCTTGAAAAGGATCTTGAAAGGAAACTGTCTAATCTAAAGGTGGCCATACACACAGAAATTGTCATCTAATGTGGCAAACAGATCGATCTAATCTGAATCTGATCACAGAGGGATGGAATCCTTGCACACACTGCACATAGATTTTTAATAGAAAGCTATTATGAATCTATCGAACCGTAGGTTTGCACTGTTCAAAGCTCTGCAACGCTATGAACTTTCAGTCCACTGCCACCTCTGATTGATCAAGATTTTATGTCTGGTCTGCTAGATAATTTCTATCGATTCTCAGCAAAAAATTGCTTGAAGTTGTGATCTATGTGGCATGTTGTGTTATAGATTCCCAGCAGATTTGATCACAGTTCTCAAATCTGCCGAGATTCAACAGGAAAGGTAGACATACAGTACATTATTTAGACAAGACTGCAAATCCGATTTGCGATTCCGATTTTCCCTGGATACTATCAAAAGAAAAACGCAGAAAAAACGCAGCATGCAGTACCGATTAAAAATTGAATTGGCATGTGAAAATCTATTAAAAATCGGAATCGGAATCGCATGTAGTGTGCAAGAGGCCTAAACAGGGCTCAATTCACTAAGCGTTTTCAGTGGTGATATCATTTCTGGAGGTATTTGCTCATTTGCATATGATTTATCACCGAGGTAAATTCACTAAGCTGCTTGTTTACCTTTTACCACCTTCTGGGGGTAGTAGGGGGTAACATAGGAAGGGGTACCATAGGAAGGGGTACCCGATAAAAGTTTTCACGGGGGCCCTATAATCTGTAGTTACACCACTGCTGCTAACCCCTCTGTCTCCTCCCCTAGTGTCTCTACCCCACTGCCCTCTAGATTAGAGTTTGCAATGGCAGGGACCTCCTCCTCCTCCTTCTTGTTCTGCTAAACTTTATCATCAGGGGGCACCTCTTGCAATAGGCAGTACAGGCAGTCGCTTGGAGCACCATGCCAATCAAAAGGTGCATCTGCGGCCGTCCAGCGCTACTACTATGTCATTAATTTCTGTCCCATCCTTCTGTCACCAGCGGCAGCCAGCTTCCTACATGTGTGTGCAACGTGCTACCACTCTTCCATCTTCCCTTCCCCCTCTTGGCACCAGCAGGCCAATAGACAGGGGGGAAAGCTTTGCTACACACCTCGCCTCCTCTAAGCAGCCACAGGTGCAGTGTTTACTGAGTGTAGCTGAGCCCCCTAACCCTGCCCCCCACCAGTCAAGTCCTGGAGTTAGATGCCAGGCTGGATGCTGCTGCTGACCCCCTGACTTTTAAAGATGGCCGTCTATGCCCCCTTGCATCCTCCTTCCTTGATGGACAGCAGAGCAGGCTGCGCTCTCAGGAGAGAAGAGAGAGCAGCCAGCTACCAGTCAGTGAGAAAGGATCGAGAATCAGGAGCAGGGGCACAGCAGCATTATCTGACAGGACCGCTGTCATGTGAGTAGAGAGAGGGGCAGGAGTGGCACTGTGTGTGAAGAAGTCCCCCTCTAGTGACAGGAGAAAGACAGGGACACACTGTAGAAAGTAATCTACCTTGCATTCGTAATGCTGGGAGCCTGGGAATATACAATGAGGTTTTTTTTGGCAGATTTACTTTCCGATCGATTTTCCGATTGATTTTCTGATCTATTTACATTTACTTCTATGAGAAAATCGATCAGAATAACGATCAAAATCAGATCGGACCTGCCAGAAATTACCTACCGAGCCATCTATCTGCCAAAAAAACGCATTGTGTATTCCCAGCATAATAGCTGCTGAAAAGTTCCTGTGTCTTAGGCCTAGTGCACACCGAGCGGTTTTTCTAGCGATCCGCCGGCCGCATCCGCCTGTAAAAACGCTTGGCTAATGTATTGCAATGGGCTGGTGCACACCGGCGGTTTGAGGTTTTTGCCCAGCCGCAAACGTGCCTCCTGCTGCACGCATGCGGTTTTCTGAAGTGTTTCGTCCTCAATGTAAAGTATAGGAAAAACGCAAACCACTCTGAAAAACGCTACTTCAGGGCCCGTTCTCACCTGAGCGGGAATCGCGCGATTCCCGCTCACAGCAAATAGCTACACAATGTAGCGAGTGGCAGTGTTCTCACTGCCGCGGTTGCGGTTAGTGATAACTGCAACCGCGCTGCATGCAGCGGTTTGCCGGCGACAAGCGTTCCGCGATTAGCGATCGTGATTAGCGTGCATAGCACACTAATCGTGATCGCTCCAAAACCGCCGCAGTGTCCAGTGATTTTTCCGCGCTAATCGCGGGAAAATCACTCCCGCAAAACGGTAATCGCCGGCGTTCTGCGATTTTAAGTGTGAACGGGCCCTCAGAGCGGTTTGCCAGGCGTTTTTGTTAAAGAAGCTGTTCAGTAATAGCTTTTAGGGCCCTTTTCCACTAGCAGTCGCTAGCGTATACGCTGAACGCTAGCGATTGCTGAATCGCAATTCCGATGATTTCCCGACGTTTGCGGCCGCGATTTTGCTATGCTATGCACTGCATAGCAAAATCGCGGCAAATATCGCTCCGCCGCGCGTTCGCGTTCCCGTCAAAAACGAATCGCGGTAGTGGAAATGACCTACCGCGATTCCTATGTTAAAAAGCAAACCGTAGCGATTGTAAAATCGCTAGCGGTTTGCGACTTTACGATTCGGCCAGCGCAAACGCGCTGGTGGAAAAGGGCCCTTACTGTAACAATATGTGTAATCTGCTACACAAAAACGCACATTTATTGGAATTCTATCCTAGTGAAAAATGTTCTAAAAACACATCAGATAGATAAGAAATTCATCTGATGGTCTATCTGCTGCTAATCTGACGAGTGTATGGGCACCTTAACTTCTATGGCTGTAAAGCAGCAGACGGATCAGGAGAAACAGAAGGAGGGATTACTAACACTAAACTCTTCTCCATCACTAGAGAAAGGAAGGGGGAGGTGCCAGAGGAGAGGGACAGCTGACCGTGCTGAGTACAGAGATGTTTCTCCAGCAGCAGTAGAAGCACAAAAGGACAAACTCTTCATCTCTGAAAACAAGTTCACACCAAGGCCATGTGCCAAAAACCGGGATCACCTTGCGGCCGTATGTCCTTGTCAGACACATCTGTGAACTTAGCCGCTCTTTCTGGGGAACTTCAGAGGAGTTAACGGTCTACAAGACATCAAGCAGCAATGGTGTGACAGCTCTAAAGACGGGCAACTCCGGGATTACAGATACAACGTTGTGACAACTTCAAGGAAAAGGCAACCCCTGCATGAAACGTGACCACGTATAGAGAGTCCCCCAGAGCAGAGCAGTTCCCCGGATTACAAGGAGGACGTTGTGAACATCCAGGAACAAAGGCGAGCAATAAGCATGCAGCAGCAGCCACCCTGGACAGCGCACGGCTCTCTCTAGTGCTGCATGTCCCCTGTGCACCTGTTGCCCTGCACGCAGTGCACGATGCATAGGGATAAGTAAGTTTCTGGTGGGGGACGCATGGCGGCTTCTGCACACTGAAGGCATCTTCCGGTTACCCTGCTGCGAGCCATGGCCCTGGAGAAGGCTCTGCAAGCGGCCAGACAGGGGGACCTAGAGACCCTGAGGAAGATGCATGCGGAGGGCCAGCTGCACCCCGCTCTGAAGGATCCCATGGGCGCCTCTGTGGTGCACCATGCCGCTCGCGGGGGAAAGCTGGGCAGTCTGCGGTATCTGGTGGACGAGGTGCAGCTGGAGGGCAACTGCCGCGCGCGGAACGGGGCAACTCCGGCGCACGACGCGGCTGCCACTGGTAGCCTGGCCTGCCTGCAATGGCTGCTCACGCAAGGAGGCTGTGACTTTGAGGTAGGTGATCCTACACTGTTGTGACATACTTGGCTGACTCTGCGCGCCCTGCTCATAGTGCTCTCGCTCACACTCCCAGTGCTCTGCTGTCACATGGACAAACTTTTTCTTTATGCCCACTAACAGTACAGGGAAGAATTGCCAGAATTGATCAGATGAATTCGATCGGAAATAAAATTGATGTTATGCCTCAATTTATTTTTCCATCAAGAACCCATCTGTACTTACAATAAAACTCCCATTATCCAGTGTAGTGAAATTTTCCGGCACCAATGGGGATTGGCTGATGTTGGATAAGAGTAATTTCAGGTTACTTGAGGCTCCGTTCCCACTTGACTGCATCACGTGCGGCCAGCGGGAGCGGACAGTATAATGTCCGCAGTGATACGGCTGGAGCCTGGGCAGATGCGCTCCCCCATAGGCTATCTGGGATTTCGTGGACTGCACAGAAGTGCGGTCCGCCTACTGTCACTGATCCAGTGGACAACATATATATGTATAACAAGAGCCGTTCTCTCTCCACTGAGTAATGAGCGGAGAACGGACAAAAAAAGTGTGTTCTCTGCTCAAGTGGGAACAGAGCCTGAGAGTCAATGTTAAAAGTAGGCCTAGCTAAACAGCAGTAAGGCTTGGTTCACATTAGCATTTGCCAACGGAAGCGGCTGTACGGTTCCCTGGCCCGTTCCACTGAACAGACAAAAAATGCAGCAGGACCCAATTTTTCGGACCGTTTCACTCAGCTGAACAGAAAAGGAAGGTTTTGCAGCACAATAGGATCCTATGGAAAATGGACGTTTTACAGCACACTGGCTGTAAAAACAGACTGTTTTCCCGGATCCAAATGGCTGGATCCATACGGCTGGCTTCGGAAAAAAACGCAGCTTTGAACCGGGCCTAATATATCCCACATTGTATACTTACCATAAACTCTGTATTAGGCTTCTTTTCCACTTGCAAGCGCAATCACGTTTGTGCTTACAAAAGCTTCTTTTTCCATTTGCGACAGGAGCCATTGGGAGTGAAATGTGATTGCACCCATTATCGTGCAGCCCGACGTTTGCGATTTGCAGAAGATCGAAATGCGGTAATGGAAAAGTGCATTGTTATTTACATGTAAATCACAGTGCGCTAGGGATCGGTAAAACGCTGGGGATCCGTTTTTTTAAGCGGATCGCACCTAGTGGAAAAGGGCCTTCCTTTATCTACTACTACAGTATATCTAAGTCCTCTGTGACTTCATCAAAGCCACGAGTCAGTAGATATACGTCTTGTAGCAGAAGCAGTACTGTGCAGGATTGGGCTTGCTCCTGTGCACATTTCTGGCACTATCTGATGCAGCACTAATTGTTGAACGGGAATATATGTTTCCTGAGCTAATGAGATTGATTTTTACCATTAAAAATACTTTTATTTTCTCAGTTCATAGTAAAAAATACACTCTGTAGCATTATTTCAGAATCAAATATCTTTACCATAAATTGTGACAGGAACATAATCTAAGTTTTGTGATAAGCGGTAAAAATAGCCAAACAAAATGTACGTTTTTTTTTTATCTATAGTAGCACTTTTTATTTTTCAACTGGAATTGGTACAACTGAGGTTGAAAATAAAAACAGGCACTTACCTGGGGCTTTTCGCCGCGCGCATCTTTGGGAGCTTACTGCACAGACGCAGTACACAAAAACTACGCACTGCGCCTGCGCAGTAAGCTCCCGATGACGCACGCGGGAGCGAGCACTATTCGTCTTGTTAGACAAATATAAGACTGGGAGTGCCGGCGGGGAACCAAGGATCGTAGGAGGACAGCACATGGCAGCTGCAGGGGGCCGGTAGAAGCCCCAGGTAAGTGCCCGTTTTTAAGACAAAGGACAGACTTAATAAGTTGACTTAGCTTTAGGCATTGCCAAGGTGGGAGGGGCAGAAAAGGATTAAGATGAAATAGGGCCCTAGGCAAGATAGCAAGTAAACCTGTAAGGAAAAAAGCCCCTGTGGGCTACTTACCTTGGGAGGGGGAAGCCTCTGGATCCTAATGAGGCTTACCCTGTCCTTTTCAGCTTCAGGGATCCAGCGCTGCAAGCCTCCAAAAATCCGTTGCCTCAGTAGGGGCTTCAGCGCAGTAGAGTGGACCCGATCGGGCTTGGCTCTTTCTGCCGGAGCCCGAGAGGAGGCTTGTACTGCGCCTGCGCAGGAGTGGGGATTGGCGAATATTGCTGCACGGTGTTCGGGGGCTGCCAGACCCGAATTCCTGTGGCTGAAGAGGACGGGGAAGCCTCATTAGGATCCAGAGGCTTCCCCCTCCCGAAGTAATTACCCCAAGGGGTAGTGATGGTCATGTGTAGAAGAACTCAAGGAGAAGCATCACAACTAGCAAATCAGAGCCTTACATATGCATCACCTTACCAAACTGATCACATGCTTCTCCATGTGTTCTCCTAGACATGACCATCACTACCCAGGGGCACTTTAAACTCTTGAGGACTGCATTGCTTAACCCCCCTAAAGAGCAGGCCTTTTATTGTTAAAATGGCCACTGCAGCTTTAACCCTCCTGGCGGTTTGCTAAAAAATCGCCAGGGGGCAGCAAATCTTTTTTTTTTTTTTTTTTTTTTTTTCATGTAGCGAGACAAAGTCTCGCTACATGATAGCCGCTGCTCAGCGGCATCCCCCCAGCCCCTCCGATCGCCGCCGGCGATCGGCGATCAGGAGATCCCGTTCAAAGAACGGGATCTCCTGGAGGGCTTCCCCCGTCGCCATGGCGACGGGGCGGGATGACGTCAACGACGTCATCGACGTCGTGACGTCAAAGGGGATTCCTATCCACCCCATAGAGCTGCCTGGCACTGATTGGCCAGGCAGCGCACGGGGTCTGGGGGGGGGGTGGCTGTGGCGCGACGGATAGCGGCGGATCGGCGGGTAGCGGCGGCGATCGGGCACTGCACGCAGCTAGCAAAGTGCTAGCTGCGTGCAGCAAAAAAAAAATTATGCAAATCGGCCCAGCGGGGCCTGAGCGGTGCCTTCCGGCGGCATAGCCCGAGCTCAGCTCGGGCTTACCGCCAGGAAGGTTAAGGCCAAGCTGCAGGGCCGCACAACACAGTACAAGAGTACCCCCCTTTTCCCCCCACCAACAGAGCTCTCTGTTGGTGGGGTCTGATCGCCCCCCCCCCCCCTGTTTATTTTTTTTTTTTAATAAATATTTATGTTATTATTATTATTTTTCTATTTTTTTTTTTACTATTTTCTTCTTTTTTTTTCTTTGATCCCTCCCACCCCCCAGCCAGCCAATAATGGCGATCGGCTGTCATAGGCTTCTGCCTATGAGAGCCGATCGCTCTCATGTGCCCCTGGGGGACAGCCATGTCACACGGCTGTCCCCAGTACAGAGCTGCTGCTTATCGCAGCGCTGTATATGTAAATACACGGCGGTTTCGCCGTGTAACAGTCTTCCGAGTGGCGATCGCTCCGCCCACCAGGCAGGAGATGCGCGCACAGCCTGCGCGCAATCTCCTGCAAACTGCTGCCCCAGGACTTTACGCCAATCGGCGTAAGCTGGTCCTGGGGCTGCCGCCGCGGCCACGCCCATTGGCGTGACGCGGTTAAAGAGTACATCCAGTGAAAATAGACAGAGCCTGTAATGATCATCTCTTTCTGCTTGAGGACAGGTGGGGTGTCGTGGGGTTGTATACATTACCTCTCCTGAAGTCTTCGGGCAGGGAGAGACTCTCTGTCCCTCTTCTCGGCAGTGCGGCGGTGGTCATGTTTCCGAAGACTGCCGAAGGTCTTTGGAAACCTCCACCTAGGTGGCCGCAGGCCGCCCCCACCTTGGCAGCCACCAATCAGGTCATTGCAGATGTCTCCTGTTTGGTGGCTGCCGAGCCACGCAGGTGGGCATGTAGGCTGCCATATTTACTCTTTTTAACCCCTTTTTACACTTTCCCACTGCATCTGCGCTGCAAGGGCTATGCAAGTCTATGGAAAGTCACATACTTAACGCGTTGCGACGCGATGCACCAGAAGTATCCAAACTGCTGCATTCCTAACGCTAAGTCTGCATCGCGTTGCCGCATGATCCGTGCCTACTGCACAGGTTATTCAGCAATGCAAGTCAGTGAGCAACAAGGTAAGTGTAAAGGACAGGGGCATGGTGCAGACCGATGGGAATCTCAGTGACATACTTTTTGCCCAGCAGGGAGTACGCCACTGTGCGGGGATGCACTATGCATATCACCCACCACGGCGGAGGGTCACATGAAGGCTGATTTGGGCGATGCGGTGCTCGTCCCACAACCACAAGTGTAAAACTGGCCTTTAACAATACCAGTTGTCGGGCATTCCTGCTGATCTATATGACTGCAGTAGTACTGGATTAATTGCATGTAATTAATCCAGTAACATTTCAGTCAGAAACATCGAATCTGCATGCTTGTTTAGGGTCTATGGCTAAAAGTATTAGAGGCAGAGGATCAGCAGGAAAGCCAGGCAACTCGTACATTAGTGTGTAAAACGAAATACATATGGCAGCCTCCATATCCATCTCCTAGTTCAGGTGTCCTTTAAGTAGCCTTTGGGGAGTGATCTAACAAATCAGACGGGGGGCGCGGCCCCAAACCGCCAATCACAGCTACTCCCTGCTCCTTTCTTAATTGGAGCCGATGGTCTCTAAGGCAGGACCAGGGCTCCGTCACTGAGGCCAATCACTGCAATACCGTTTATGATATTGTTTAAAAGGAAACAAATATGGCAGCCTCCATATCTCTCTCACTTCAGGTGTCCTTTAAAGTTGGTCAATGAGATACAAATTTTCTTACTAATGTAAATTTGATGACAGTTGCATGCAACGCGGAATTGGGCCAGTCAAATTGCTGTGTGTCAAGTTTGAAGTACGTTTGCATGCTTGCTGAAAACACACTGCATCTCATTGAGTTAAGATGCAGAATACCATAGTATGTTGTTATGACAAATTACTGTATTTTTTGGACAAATAAGACTCACTTTTTCTCCCCCAAAAGTGGGGAAAAAGTCACTGCGTCTTATAGTCCAAAAGCGGGGAGTTCCTGTCTTGTGAACGCCTGCCAATACGAACCTCCTGACCAGATATAATATTTTGTTTTCATTTTCTTTACGGCTTGTCTTTAGGTCACATCCATATACTGTAAAATATAGAACTGTAGAATATGCCTACATCAATTACCAGTGTCATGCGCAAGAATTTTCTGTGGCTTTAATTATACATATCTGACCTTGCAATATTTGTATGATTGCTACATTTGATATGTGTATTTCCCCTCAGATAGCTCTCCTAATGGGTCAGATGTCAGGCTGTTTGTTTACCATCATGTAGTTACAGTAACATTTGGCACAGTCAGGGTTAAGCTGATCAATAATAGATTGGCCTCTCTCAGCAGCAGGAAGCAGAATGAGTGCAGTGTACCTGTGATAGGTAGGGGATTACTATATATAGACTGTAGGAAACAACTCTATCCTCTGTGCAGATTTAGCCAGGTGAGCTCTGATGCTTCCTAAGCTGTACAGTGGTCATGCTACCCTTCCATAATATTGCTGATGCATATAGCACTGATGGAGATGCTAAAGAAAACGTGGGAATCTGTCAGAGAACAGTTGCATATTTAGGCTGCTGCCCTGAATGCAAATCACGATGCTTTAGCTGGTATTTTGGTTCCTGACAGAGTTGTGGTAATGTAGAGAGCAGTGCTGAGCAGATTACACTGTCTGAAGGTGGCTGCAGTGGATCTGGTCCATGTGCTGATAGCACAGTTTGTGATCTGTTTAGTGGACCGGTAAAAGTGTTTTTTTGGACACTTTATTAGTTCACCGACACCATGTGCTTCCAGTACTTTTATGTTCAGGCTTCAGCTGTATTTCTGTGTAACCTCAGGTAACATTAGGGGCTTGATTCACAAAAGCGTGATAACTCAGTTATCACACCTAAAAACTCAGTTATCACGCCTAAAAGCTTTGCACGTGCAAACTAGAGTGCAAACTACTTAGCACCCTAGTTTGCACGTGCAAAGCTTTTAGGCATGATAACTCAGTTATTACCCTTTTGTGAATCAAGCCCTAGGTCTCCACCTTGCTGCACCATCGCTAACACTGGCATTAGATGAGGCACAAATGACCCACAATCACTCCTGACAGATGAGAGTTTGGGATCGTGTTTACATCACATGATGTGGGAGCGGGGTAATGTCACAAACGAATGACATAGAACTCCGCTGACCTTTACAGACTAAGCAGGAGTATTGTGCTGCAATATCCACAGTGGAGCCTTGTTACAAGGATTCAGGAATAGGAAGCAGCAGCCAAAATTGGCCATGTGACTATAAGTTCTACCATGAATTAGGCTTGGGGGCATTGTTGCAGGTTAGCTGAATTTAACATAGATGCACTTCTGCATGGCTGCGCCTGGAGATGGGGACATCTTCTGATACATTAGATTGTTTCGCAATCCATCTCTAAAGAGGGATTGAACTTGATTTTTTTCCCTAAAGTACATTATTTTGTACATTTTTTTTCCTGTGCAATATCATGTTTTATTCACATTCTTTATTTTTATTTCATTTTTCTCTTGATGTGTGTCTCCCATTTGGCTTTATGCTTTGTTTGGGAAGTTAAAGGCTTTGATGTAGGGTTTGAGACACTGGCCAGGGTTCATTACCTGTCTCAAGCAAGTACGTAAAACAGCAAGTAGTCTTTGGGCAAGGCTTTCTAATGCTCTGGTCGCCCATGGAATGTGCCCTAAGTGGCTGCCGTCCTGAAGTGCATTATAAATCTTGCCTTTTCGTCTCTCTGTATAACCAGAAGGCTCAGTTCACACTATGCCAGAATCCACTGTAGTGAATGCACTGCAATATCTTCCTTTTTAATGGACAATAATCTATAAAAAATCATTGCATGGACCGGACTTTGATGGACCTGACTGCTGCGAAAACGTTGTGCTAGTCACTATGCTGTATCACCGCTATCAATAAAAATGTAAAGCCTGGAGCATCGCTCCCACTTCAAGGATTGAGTCCTGACTGGATTTGTGTATTTGCAGCTGTGTCCCCCTGTCTAGCCTCTGCCCCCCCCCCCGCACGTCCAGCTGTGTCCCCTGGTCTAGCTTCTGCCCCCCCACATATCCAGCTGTGTCCCCCATGTCTGGCCTCTGCCCCCCCCCTGCATGTCCATCTGTGTCCCCATGTCTAGCCTCTGCCCCCCCATGTCCAGCTGTGCCCCTGCATCTGTCCCCTGCCCCCCATAGGTCCAGCTGTGTCCCAGTGTCTAGCCTCTGTCCCCCCGTGCCCTTCCTCTGTCCCCCTATGTCCAGCTGTGCCCCCACATGTCCAGCTGTGTCCCCGTGTCCGGCCTCTGCCCCCCATGTCCAGCTGTGTCCTTGTGTCCGTCCTCTTCCTCCTCACATGTCCAGCTGTGTCCCCGTGTCCGGCCTCAGCCCCCCCCCCCTCGCATGTCCATCTGTGTACCTGTGTCTAGCTTCTGCGCCCCCCCCCCACATGTCCAGCTGTGTCCCCGTGTCTAGCCTCTGCCCCCCCTGTGTCCGTCCTCTACCCCATATGTCCAGCTGTGTCCCCGTGTCCGCCCTTTGCCCCCCTGCATGTCCAGCTGTGCCCCTGTGTCCGTCTTCTGCCCCCCACATGTCCAGCTGTGTCCCCGTGTCTTGCCTCTGCCCCCCATGTCCAGCTGTGTCCGGCCTCTGCCCCTTGCATGTGTCTAGCTTCTGCCCCCCACCCCCACGTGTTCAGCTGTGTACTCCAAATCCGGCCTCTGCCACCCCCCCCCCCCTCCCCCGCATGTCCAGTAGTGTCCCAGTGTCTAGCCTCTGCCCCCCGCATGTCCAGCTGTGTACCCAAGTCTAGCTTCTGCCCCCCCCCCACATGTCCAGCTGTGTCCCCATGTCTAGCCTCTGCCCCCCCTTCCCCGCATGTCCAGCTGTGTCCCCCATGTCCGGCCTCTGCCCCCCTGCATGTCCAGCTGTGTCCCCGTGTCTAGCCTCTGCACCCCCCTGTGTCCATCCTCTGCCCCCCCATATGTCCAGCTGTGTCCCCGTGTCCGCCCTTTGCCCCCCTGCATGTCCAGCTGTGCCCTTTGTCTGTCTTCTGCCCCTCCACATGTCCAGCTGTGTCCCCTTGTCCAGCCTCTGCCCCCCATGTCCAGCTGTGTCCGGCCTCTGCCCCCCCGCATGTCCAACTGTGTACCTGTGTCTAGCTTCTGCCCCTCCCCCCATGTCCAGCTGTGTCCCTCATGTCCGGCCTCTTCCCCCCCATGTCCAACTTTGCCCCTGTGTCCTACCTCTGCCTGACCCATGTCCAGCTGTGTACCCGTGTCTAGCTTCTGTCCCCCCCCCCACATGTCCAGCTGTGTCCCCATGTCTAGCCTCTGCCCCCTTACCCCGCATGTCCAGCTGTGTCCCCCAAGTTCAGCCTCTGCCCCCCCCCCTGCTTGTGCTAGTAAATATGCTGTATCACCGCTATCAATAAAAATTTAAAGCCTGGAGCATCGCTCCCACTTCAAGGATTAAGTCCTGACTGGATTTGTGTATTTGCAGCTGAGTACCCATGTTTAGCCTCTGCCCCCCCCCCCTCATGTCCAGCTGTGTCCCCATGTCTAATCTCTGCCCCCCTACCCCGCATGTCCAGCTGTGTCCCTCATGTCCGGCCTCTGCCCCTCCCCCTGCATGTCCAGCTGTGTCCCCGTGTCTAGCCTCTGCCTCCTTACCCTGCATGTCCAGCTGTGCCCCCCATGTCCAGTCTGTGTCCCCCATGCCCAGTTGTGTCCTCCTGTCTAGCCTCTACCCCCCCTTGCATGTTCAGCTGTGTCCCCAATGTCCTGCCTCTGCCCCACCCCCCCATGTCCAGCTGTGCCCCTGTGTCCGTCCTCTGCCCCCCCATATGTCCAGCTGTGTCCGTGTCCGGCCTTTGCCCCCCCCATGTCCAGCTGTGCCACTTTGCCCCCCATGCCCAGCTGTGTCCTCGTGTCCGGCCTCTGCCCCCCATGTTTAGCTGTGCCCCTGTGTCTGTCTTCTGCCCCCCCCACATGTACAGCTGTGCCCCTGTGTCCGTCCTCTGCCTCTCCACATGTCCAGCTGTGTCCCCGTGTCTGGCCTCTGCCCCCCGCATGTCCAGCTGTGTACCTGTGTCTTGCTTCTGCCCCTCCCCCCATGTCCAGCTGTGTCCCCCATGTCCGGCCTCTGCCCCCCCATGTCCAGCTTTGCCCCTGTGTCCTGCCTCTGCCCCCCGCATGTCCAGCTGTGTAGCCGTGTCTAGCTTCTGTCCCCCCCCCCCCACATGTCCAGCTGCGTCCCCATGTCTAGCCTCTGCCCCCCTACCCCGCAAGTCCAGCTGTGTCCCCCAAGTTCAGCCTCTGACGCCCCTGCTTGTGCTAGTCACTATGCTGTATCACCGATATCAATAAAAATGTAAAGCCTGGAGCATCGCTCCCACTTCAAGGATTAAGTCCTGACTGGATTTGTGTATTTGCAGCTGAGTACCCTTGTCTAGCCTCTTCCCCCCCACCCTCATGTCCAGCTGTGTACTCGTGTCTAGCCTCTGTCCCCCTGCATGCCCAGCTGTGTCCCCGTGTCTGGCCTCTGTCCCCCCTACCCCGCATGTCCAGCTGTGTCCCCCATGTCCGGACTCTTCCCCCCCTGCATGTCCAGCTGTGTCCCCGTGTCTAGCTTCTGCCCCCCCCACATGTCCAGCTGTGTACCCCATGTCCTGCCTCTGCCCCCCCTGCATGCCCAGCTGTGGACCCCATGTCCTGCCTCTGCCCCCCCCATGTCCAGCTGTGCCCCTGTGTCTGTCCTCTGCCCCCCCCCCACATGTCCAGCTGTGTCCCTGTGTCTAGCCTCTGCCCCCCTGCATGTCCAACTGTGTCCCCATGTCCTGCCTCTGCCCCTCATGTCCAGCTTTGCCGCTGTGTCTGTCTTCTGCCCCCCCCCCACATGTCCAACTGTGTCCCCGTGTCCGGCCTCTGCCCCCCATGTCCAGCTTTGCCGCTGTGTCCGGCCTCTGCCCCCCGCATGTCCAGCTGTGTCCCCGTGTCTCGCTTCTGCCCCCCTACCCCGCATGTCCAGCTGTGTCCCCCAAGTTCAGCCTCTGCCCCCTGCTTGTGCTAGTCACTATGCTGTATCGCAGCTATCAATAAATATTTAGGATTGAGGCCTGACTGGATTTATGTATTTGAAGCTGAGTACCTCTGCCCCCCCCCCCCCCCGCATGTCCAGCTGTGTCCCCCACGTCCGGCCACTGCCCCCCACATGTCCAGCTGTGTACCCGTGTCTAGCCTCTGTCCCCCTACCCCGCATGTCCAGTTGTGTCCCCGTGTCTAGCCTCTACCCCCCTTGCATGTCCAGCTGTGTCCCCCATGTCCTGCCTCTGCTCCCCATGTCCAGCTGTGCCCCTGTGTCCGTCTTCTGCCCCCCCCCCCCATGTATAGCTGTGTCCCCGTGTCCGGCCTCTGCCCCCATGTCCAGCTGTTCCCTGTGTCCATCCTCTGCCTCCCCACATGTCCAGCTGTGTCCCCGTGTCCGTCCGCAGCCCCCCCCCGCATGTCCAGTTGTGTACCTGTGTCTAGCTTCTGCCCCTCCCCCCATGTCCAGCTGTGTACCCATGTCCTGCCTCTGCCCCCCCATAGTAAGGGAGGGGAACACCGAGAGCCCAATATGGTGCAGTAAGTTTTGTTAAGTGAATATGTGATAGTATAAGAGAGTTTATACTCACAAACACGGGTTGCCTCTCAGGCAACCACTGTATAAGCAGGTGAGGAGATTAGACCTGTCCCCACTCAGGATTAAGAAGTCGCTCTCTGTAGTGAAGAAAGAAGGGGGCCAAACCCCTCCACCAAGGGTGGACAAATTGTGTAGACGGAACAGAGGCGCCAAAAGGGTAAAATAAGATAAAAGGTTTAAAATCGGGGGGGGGGGGGGGGGGGGGGGGTGATGGGTGGATCCACCTCTCCCGCAAGCAAACAAGCGAGGATGTTGATTTTTCAACACATGTAAAATTTTTAATTCATACACTCCAAACAATAATGCAACGCGTTTCGCGGGCTCAACCCACTTCATCAGGCTATAAAAAACGGAGTATGACACTTGTGTGCAGGGTTGTCAGCTTAGCGCCTCTATTTTTCTCTATTCTATTGTTAGAGGCGCTAAGCTGACAACCCTGCACACAAGTGTCATACTCCGTTTTTTATAGCCTGATGAAGTGGGTTGAGCCCGCGAAACGCGTTGCATTATTGTTTGGAGTGTATGAATTAAAAATTTTACATGTGTTGAAAAATCAACATCCTCGCTTGTTTGCTTGCGGGAGAGGTGGATCCACCCATCCCCCCCCCCCCCCCCCCCCGATTTTAAACCTTTTATCTTATTTTACCCTTTTGGCGCCTCTGCCCCCCCATGTCCAGCTTTGCCCCTGTATCCTGCCTCTGCCCCCCGCATGTGCAGCTGTGTACCCGTGTCTAGCTTCTGAACCCCCCCCCCCCACATGTCCAGCTTTGTCCCCATGTCTAGCCTCTGCCCCCCTACCCCGCATGTCCACCTGTGTCCCCCAAGTTCGGCCTCTGCCCCTTGCATGTCCAGCTGTGTCTGGCCTCTGCCCCCCTACCCCGCATGTCAAGTTGTGTCCCCGTGTCTAGCCTCTGTCCCACCCCTGCATGTCCAGCTGTGCCCCCATGTCCTGCCTCTGCCCCATGTCCAGCTGTGCCCCTGTGTCCTTCCTCTGCCCCCCCATATGTCCAGCTGTGTCCCCGTATCTGGCCTCTGCCCCCCATGTCCAGCTGTGCCCCTGTGTCTGTCCTCTGCCCCCCCACATGTCCATCTGTGTCCCCGTGTCTTGCCAATGCACCCCGCATGTCCAGTTGTGTCCCTGTGTCTAGCCTCTGCCCCCCTGCATGTCCAACTGTGTCCCCATGTCCTGCCTCTGCCCCTCATGTCCAGCTTTGCCACTGTGTACTGCCTCTGTTCCACATGTCCAGCTGTGTCCCCGTGTCCAGCCTCGGCCCCCCATGTCCAGCTGTGCCCCTGTGTCCATCCTCTGCCTCCCCACATGTCTAGCTGTGTACCTGTGTTTAGCTTCTGCCCCTCCCCCATGTCCAGCTCTGTCCCCATGTCCGGCCTCTGCCCCCCACATGTCCAGCTGTGTCCCCGTGTCCGGCCTCTGCCTCCCGCATGTCCAGCTGTGTACCCATGTCTGGCCTCTGCTCCCCCGCATGTTCAGTTCTGTCCCCGTGTCTGGCCTCTGCCCCCGCATGTCCAGCTGTGTACCTGTGTCTAGCTTCTGCCCTCCTTCTCATGTCCAGCTGTGTCCCCATGTCTATCCTCTGCCCCCTCCCCCCACATGTCCAGCTGTGTCCCACATGTGTGGCTTCTGCCTCCCCCATGCATGGACAGCTGTGTCCCCTGTGTCCTGCCTCTGCTTCTCCACATGTCTAGCTGTTTCCCCCGTGTCTGGCCTCTGCCCCCCCCCCTCCTCCCCGCCCCGCATGTACAATTTTGTGTCCGTCCTCTGCCCCTGGCCTAAAGTATAATACAGCACAGGTGGATATAAGCAGTTGGAAGATATCTGCCCACTAGAGGATAAAAAATTATTTCTTAACCGATCCACCAGTTAGGCAGGGGCACTGCCGCAGAACCACCAATCAAAACAGAGCACACAGAAGGATACATGGGAAGTAATTGGGCACACAGAGGACACATCGGGGAGAGATGGGGCACACAGAAGGACACATGGGGAGATGGGGCACACAGAAGGACACATGGGGAAATGGGGCACACAGAAGGACACATGGAGAGATTGGGCACACAGAAGAACACATGGGGAGTGATGGGGCACACAGAAGGACACATGGGGAGATGGGGCACACAGAAGGACACATGGGGAGATGGGGCACACAGAAGGACACATGGGGGAGTGATGGGGCACACCGAAGGACACATGGGGGAGTGATGGGGCACACCGAAGGACACATGGGGAGATGGGGCACACAGAAGGACACATGGGGAAACGGGCACACTGAAGGACACATGTGGAGATGGGGCACACAGAGGACACATGGGGAGATGGGGCACACAGAAGGATACATGTGGGAGATGGGGCACACAGAGGACACATGAGAGGAAATGGGGCACACAGAAGGACACATGGGGAGATGGGGCACACAGAGGACTCATGAGGGAGTGATAGGGCACACAGAAGGACACATGGGGAGATGGGGGCACACAAAAGGATACATGGGGGAGATGGAGCGCACTGAAGGACACATGGGGAAGACGGGGCACACAGAAGACACATGGGGAGATGGGCCACACAGAGGACACATGGGGGAGAGATATGGCACGCAGAAGGACACATTAGGTAGTGATGGGGCACACAGCATGACACATAGGGAGATGGGGCACACAGAGGACACATGGGGAGGTGGGGCACACAGAAGGACACATGTGGGAGATGGGGCCCACAGAAGAACACATATGGGAGATGGGGCACACAGAAGGACACATGGGGAGATGGGGCACACAGAAGGATACATGTGGGAGATGGGGCACACAGAAGGATACATGTGGGAGATGGGGCACACAGAAGGATACATGAGGGAGATGGGGCACACAGAAGGACACATGAGAGGAAACGGGGCACACAGGACACATGGGGAGATAGGGCACACAAAGGACGCATGAGGGAGATGGGGAACACAGAAAGACATATGGGGGAAATGGGGCACACAAAAGGACACATGGGGGAGATGGGGCACACAGAAGGACATATGGGAAAAATGGGGCACACAGGACACATGGGGGAGTGATGGGGCACACAGAAGGACACATGGGGAGATGGGGGCACACAAATGGATACATGGGGGAGAAGGGGCACACAGAAGGACACATGGTGAGTGAGACCGGGCACACAGAAGACACATGGGGAGACGGGGCACACAGAAGGGCACATGGGGGAGAGATGGGGCACGCAGAAGGTCACATGGGGGAAACGGGGCACACAGAAGCACACATGGGGAGATGGGGCACACAGAGGACACATAGGGAAACGGAGCACACAGAAGGACACATGGGGAGATAAGGCACACAGAAGGACACATGGGGGAGTGATGGGACACACAGAAGGATACATGGGGAGATGGGGCACACAGAAGGATACATGGGGGAAATGGGGCATACAGAAGGACACATGCGGAGTGATGGGGCACACAGAATCACACATGGGGGAGTGATGGGGCACACAGAGGACACATGAGGGAGATGGGGCACACAGAAGTAACATGGGGGAGTGATGGGGTACACAGAAGGACACATGGGTGAGATGGGGTACACAGAAGGACACATGGGTGAGATGGGGCACACAGAAGGACACATGGGGGAGTGATGGGGTACACAGAAGGACACATGAGTGAGACTCTCACCTCGTTCCACCTTGTCCACCTGCCTGCAGCTCCACCTGTATACTTTTCACCTGGTGCTCCACCTGCAGCTTGATCTGTGTGAGGTGCTCTCATCATGCTCTAGCCTGCTCTCCTGGCCTCAGATCTTGTATGCTTATTGAGGGTTCTTGTGCTGGACCCAGGAGAACCAGAGCCAGTAGTCAGGAGACAGAATCATTGGGGGTCACTTAGCTCAGCAGCTCCATTGTCTTGGCTGTCCCTACTCGACTCACTTCCCCTGTCACCGCCTCGCTGACTCTCTTGCAGCCTCTGCTGCTGCCTCGCTGTCCAGCTTACTGCCTTGCAGACCTGGCTGGACCGTGGTGGTGCGTGTTGTGCAAATGGTTGAGCATGCCATGCATGGGGTCCCAGGATCGATACTTTGCATGTGCGCTGCCAAGTCTGTATGAATTCAGCACACATGCGCCACCAGTGCAATAAAGAGTATATACTTATGTCTTATACTAGTAATACATTTCCATGAATCGTATATGTAATCTAGATGGCAACTGCCTGAAGACCAAATCGCATCGCCAAATCACATAGCCGGGTTTTCTCCAATACATGGACATTTACTACTAGGACTGGAAATAAGTATATCTTCTTTATTGCACTAGCCTTAAAGTCAGTGGCGTAGCAATAGAGGATGCACAGGTTGCGACCACACCGGGGCCCCTGGACCAGGGGGACCCACTAGGGGTCCTCCTTCATTCATCTTATTAGCTTTTCATTGGTGTTATGCTGGTAATGAACACCTCTATATGTGCATTGGAATAGTAGTAATCCTTAACAAACTCTAAGGCCTTGTTCACATTATAAATTGCCAGAGCCCTTATTGCACGAGTGGCTGCAGCATGCGTTTTTACCAACATAGGAGCGTGGACCTGATCAGCAGGAGGCGAGCAGCGGACGCCGCCAAAGGAAGCCTCTTTTTGATCCAGAGTCTTCCTTCTACTTAGGTAAGTATATGCCTCTGAACCTGAGCTTCCGCTCTTGTTCTCTTTAACCTCCTTAAATCCGGCAAGGAGGCAGCGCCGCACTTTTTTTTTTTTTTTTTTTAAATCATGTAGCGAGCCAAGGGCTCGCTACATGATAGCCGCTGAGCGGCGGCATCCCCCTACCTACTCCGATCGCCTTCGGCGATCAGAGTATGCAAGAAATCCCGTTGAGAACGGGATTTCTTGCAGGGCTTCCCCGGTCGCCATGGCGACCGGGCGGGATGACGTCACCGACGTCATGGACGTCGTGACGTCAGAGGGAACCCCGATCCGCCCCTTAGCGCTGCCTGGCACTGATTGGCCAGGCTGCGCAGGGGTCTGGGGCGGGGGGGGGGGGGGCGGCTCGGCGCGGCGGGTAGCGGCGAATCGGCGGCGAGCGGCGGCGATCGCAAGTTACAAGCAGCTAGCAAAGTGCTAGCTGCTTGTAACAAAAAAAAAAATTATGCAAATCGGCCCAGCGGGGCCTGAGAAATCCTCCTGCGCAGGTTACCCCGAACTGTGTTCGGGATAACCGGCAAGGAGGTTAAAGTGATACTGAAGCGAAAAGAATACCTTATGATATAATGAATGAATATCAAAAGAAAAAGTCTCACATTTTTATTTTCAGTTACATATTTTTTTTGTTTTATAACATTGCATCATTCTCTAATATTTGCAGCTTACAAACTACACTCTGTATTTTAAACTATGACCCAGAGCAGAGCTAATGACTCTTTGAACTTTCCTGCAGTAAAACCTTAAACAAAAAAAAACCTGTGAGTGACAAGTTAAGATGAGTGCTTCAGAAAACAGCACTGTAGCCGACCAAGCTTGGTCAGACAGCTCAGAGAAGCTCTTTTGCATAGATAACAACTTAAAGAGGAACTCCAGTGAAAATAATGTAAAAAAAAAAGTGCTTCATTTTTACAATAATTATGTATACATGATTTAGTCAGTGTTTGCTCATTGTAAAATCTTTCCTCTCCCAGATTCACATTCTGACATGTTTTACATGGTGACATTGTTACTGTGGGCAGATTATGTAGCTGGTCTGGCTTTAACAGACAGCTGTAAGCAGCTATTTCCTGTCTGAACATTGTTACATTGTGGCAGTTTGCCCAGAGTACCGTACGGTACCAGAGCCTCTTGTGGGAGGGGTTTCAGCACAAAATCAGTCATACAGCGCCCCCTGATGGTCTGTTTGTGAAAATCATTATTTTTCTCATGTAAAAGTGGGTATCAGCTACTGATTGGGATAAAGTTCAATTCTTGGTCGGAGTTTCTCTTTAAGTTTCTTAACGCTTTCTGTACTGGAAACAATATGATACTCATATCTGTGCTACTAATGTTCTATTTTTACTATACATACAAATCATTACTTCATAAGTTTATTTTGACTTCAGATTCCCTTTAAACCTGTTATTTTTGCTGTTCCATGATCCATCAGTTGGGTCAAAAAGAGGGATATATTAAAAGGAGGAACAGGTGATATGCTTTCAAAACAGGGCCTTTTCCTCAAAAGAAAAAGGGGGCAGTTGTGATTTAAAGAGAATCTGTACTGTAAAATTCTTACAATAAAAAGCATACTGTTCTATTCATTATGTTCTCCTGGGCCCCTCTGTGCTGTTTCTGCCTCTCCCTGCTGCAATCCTGGCTTGTGATTGCCATTTTTATGCAGTGTTTACAAACAAAAGACATAGCAAGTGATACGCTGAGAGTAGCTCAGGGTGTGAGTCATACAGAGTGTGCAGGGGGCCTGGAGAGGGTGTGTATAGCTTCTATCCAATCACAAGCAGCACAGCACATTCCAGCCTGACTGCCTCAGCCCGACAGAGCTGACAGAGGAGAGAAGATTAGATCATATAACAGAGATAATACAGCCACTGTGCAAATAGGAAAGGCTGCAGTAAGACAGAGCACATTAGAACAGCTATAGGAACATATAGGATAGAAGAAATAAGGATACAAATTTTGTTACAGAGTCTCTTTAAAGGGAATGTCCAAGCAAAATAAAAAAATGAGTTTCACTTACCTGGGGCTTCTACCAGCCCTATGCAGCCATCCTGTGCCCTCGTAGTCACTCATGGATCCTCTGGTCCCCCACTGGCAGCTTTCCGACCTCGGAGGTCGGCGGGACGCATTGCGTACATTTTTACGCATTCCCGCTAGTGCAGGAACATTAACACATACATTTTTACGCATTACTGGTTCAATGCGTAAAAATGTACGCATTGAACCAGTAACGCGTAAAAATGTATGTGTTAATGTTCCTGCACTAGCGGGAATGCGTAAAAATGTACGCAATGCGTCCCGCCGACCTCCGAGGTCGGAAAGCTGCCAGCGGGGGACTAGAGCAGCAGTGAGTGACTACGAGGGCACAGGATGGCTACATGGGGCTGGTAGAAGCCCCAGGTAAGTGAAACTCATTTTTTTATTTTGCTTGAACCTTCCCTTTAAGCTGATGTCACGGTCTTTGAAAAGATATATAAGAGCACTATTGAGCCAGTTCAGCCTTCAAAATGGCTGCTTCTACTTTCATTGTGGCCATAAAAATGATCTACTATCTAGTAATGTAGCTCTCTTCAGAGGAAAGTTTTTATAGGAAGCATGTCATCTATCTGATGGGGTGGAGATAAGGTATTGGTGACAGTACTGACTTTGCTGCTGTCTATAATTAATTAACTATAGTAAGACATTGAATTGGCAAACACTGCACCTACTCTGACATCAGGCAATATGATAGCTACACTTGAGTCACAGAATGACATTAACTTAAATGCTCGGTAAGACTTTATCTAAATTTTCGTTGTGTATGCGACGTGTGATATAGCAGCTCCTTAGTTATAAACTCTGTTTAACTATTTTATTGCACAAAATATTGAAGGGACCCTGAGCAATGGCCTAAAATGAAAATCTGGACCTGGGGCTTCCTCCAGCCCCCCATAGCATCCTCTTCCTCCCTTCTGTGGTCCCGCTGGTGGCACCGGTAATCCAGGGACTTCGGTTGAAGTTGCAAGTGCGTTCCCTAGGAGCGTCATCACACCAGTCGCCATAAGGGTCCTGCGCATTTTAGGCCACTGCTCAGGGTCCCTTAAGTGTTCCCTTTTGATATTATTGAAGCTTATAGAAGCCAGGATGGTCATCAGATACTTTACTTATAGACTACCAGCCTTGATGTCTTGTCCTATTGTCAGTTTTCCTGTGAACTGCCTTTTCTGATGCTGTGCATTTTGGCACTCTGACATGCCTCAAGTTTCCTCACCCACATTTCCATTTGTCTCATACTGTACCCACACACTGAACACACACACATTCTCTCTCACTCATTCTACTAGTTCTGCCTCCTCTCGTTTTCCAGATCGTTTGGAACTCCTACATTCATTCAGTCCTGCAGTTGTTAGTATAGGACTACAATAAAATGGCCGCTGGAACATACTCTATGAAATGGCAGCTGGAACATACTCTATGAAATGGCAGCAAATGCGGAGTCCAGCTGCCATTTTTTTTGGAGTCCTATAGAAATTACTATGGGTTTACATACAGGACAGCAAGAGGGGAGAAGGCGCAGCAACAGAGACATAATGGAGAGGTATTTCTCTTCATTCCAGTGCTCTCCTTCCTTTTGCTTATGAGGCTGCGGCGGACCCCCTGAGACCACAGGGCCCCCATTGGCTATGGGCCCCATAGCAGCTGCTATCTCTGTGCCAGTGCTGCAGACAACGTCATTGGAAAGACTCGGTTGTTTGTCTTTGTTGCTGTTTCACTCATTTCTGCGGCACTGGTTGTTTGTTTGCGTACACTTTTGTAGAGCGGGTGTATGGACCTAAAGTTGAATCGTACAGTCCTAAAACAACTGCATGCAAGAACTGAGGTGAGGTGTTATAAAACATACCTCAGTTCTTGCATGCAGTCATTTTTGGACTGTGATTCAACTTTCTTTTTTTTTAATGCACGCTTTGCAGAAAACTTCAGTGCACCATTTGTTTTTCTTATTTATTTATTTTTTTATTTAGTGGTAGTTAGTACTATATTAGTAACAAAAGTGCAAGCCCATTCCTTTATAAACGTTCACTAAACGGCAAGTAGATTCAAGAAAAATATAAATCTAGGATTAATACAGTGGAACTAGTATCCTCAGTCCATTGCATATATGCATTACCTGGGTGTGCACAAAACTAGAAAAGTACTCTGTTGCAGATTTTAATTATTGAGAATCACAATATTTTCCAAGAAAGCTTGGCCAATGTCATAGTGGTGCTACAGGGGTATGAGGAGGACCCACAAGTTGAGGGAAACAATCACTGTTTACAATGACAGCCATGTCTATTCTGCACACTTCGTAGGGTACTTTTACAGATCAGCATGCAGGATCCTGAGGTGCCTTTGCCAGTCAGAAAATGATTGCACATCTGATGACCACATCTGCGTTTTTCACTGCTAGGAAAAAAGACTTAGGCCTGGAACCCACTAGCAATATGTGACTAAGTCATTTCTAAGCGCTTGTGATTTGAAAAGCTCTTGCTAATGTAATGCTATGGGTGTGATCCCACTAGAGACATGTGATTTTATAGAATTCCCCCATAGCATTGCATTAGCAAGAGCTTTTCAGCTCACTAGCACTTAGAAAAGGCTGCTAGTGGGTTTGAACCCTCAGTTAACAAAGGTAACAGAAGGTAACACTGGGATGTGAAGTCCATTGTGATCAAGAAGGGTGTTTTGTAAGATTTGATCATGGATTAAGAAAATGCATACAAGGAGAAAAATGCTTCTATTTTTTCAGTTTGCCACTCCAGTTACCCAGAATTCCCTTGGCTTTTCAGGAGTTACATCAGGCTGTAAGAAATGTCTGCTGACCAAAAGTTAATAAAAATCTGGATGCAGTCAGAATTTCTGTGACATTTTATAACTGTTCTGTTTGAATATCCATCTGAAAATGTTCTTACACTAGAATTTTAGCGTTAAGGTCTGCATTTGTGAACAATAAAACATTTCCTCCATTTTAGCTCTATGCCTTGCAGGGACTAATTGCTCCCATTACTTGAGCTTGCATGGTTTATGTGTACAGGAAACAGCCTTTCCATGGTGTTCCCAACAGACACTGTGTGTAGGTGGGAGTGCAAAACCTGCAGCTACCTCAATACTGCAGGACCCACATACATTTACATTTTTCTCCTGATTTTTTTTCCTAGGAGATCATTTTTCATCTTCTATTTAAAATAACTTTTCAGCATTTTCTAATTGAAAAAGTACCAAAAAGTACCACTAGTTTAAAATTATTTTGAGTATGTATTTGCTTGCTGGTGATTTAAATGGCATTTTATTTACAAGTTGTGAAAATATTACCTAGGGGAGAAGGCAGGTGAAACATTGAATTGCATATGGGCCCAGGTATGAGTAATGAAAAGCAAGCGATGCAGGAAAATGGGAAATTATTAGCAGCCTATTCTCCAAAGAAAGTACAGATAAAATGCTTGTGTAAAAGTACAGCTTGATCTTATCAATTCTGGAAATTGCTCATTTGAAATTGAAAGCTAATTATCAAATACCTTGAAAAATAATCATGTGGAGGATATACAACAGAAGTCGGAATCTAACACAGTAACCCATTCTAGAGAACATTTCTTATCTTTGCTGGGAATTTTTATGTACCTGTATATACTTGTGGATAAGGCAGCCTGCAGATAAGCCTTCCTCCTTCCCCTCCTATTCCTCGAAAAGAATAGCTTGACTCTTGGATAATCTCACACCACACAACAGCCAGCTAAAGAAGTGAAAGGGAATTTACTGAAAATAACCTACATTGATAGCAGCAGTTCTGCTTTAAAAGGTATCTAAGGTGACAGCAAATACGTGGATCTTCTTTAGTAGCAATAAAACTGCGTGGCCCCTCATTTTCCCTGGCTTACCAACCATGGTCCCCCTGTAGTAAGATGGGGGAACATGCTCTGTTCACTCTGTGTGCCCTCTTTGATGCTGCTTCTAAGCTGCTGTGCACAGCAGTGGTTGCCAAGGGCATCCTGGGCGTGGGCAGTTATTATTATTATTTTAATATTTATTTAGCGTCTTTCTCAGCGCTGTACAGAGTTTATTGTCAAGTCACTTTTGGTAACTGTCCCTCAGACTATTAACTGTCTCTCAGAGTGGCTTACAGTGTAATCCCGACCATAGTCATATGTACTGTATATGTAGGTATAATAGTCTAGGGCCAATTCTTTTGTATAGTGCAGTGCTGTCCAACTTCACAGGCATGGAGGGCCATTTATTTTTTCAGACCCCATAGTGGAGGGCCGAAGTTCTTGGTAGAGCCGCAGTTAGATTGGCAGCACTTTCCACAAAATGCAATTTAAGATTTTGGTGAAGAAGTGTGGTGCACAATGAGGGTTCCGTTGTGTGTAGAGCGGCGCGCGTAGCGTGGGTGTGGCCATGGACCAGAATGCGGGTGTGGCCACGGGTGGAGACAAATTTACATGAACTTAGCAATGTGGGACATTAGATTAGGACAGTGGTGGCGAACCTTTTGGAGGCCGAGTGCCCAAACTGCAACCCAAAAGTCACTTATCTATCGCAAAGTGGCAACAGCAATTTAAACTGCATACAAACGTTTTAACTCATACATGAACATTATGGAATATCCAAGTTGAAAATAAACTGTGAAGATAAACAATTTCATCCATCCTACTCCTGAAAAATGTGTTTTTTTTTTTAGAACCTCCCAGTTTTATTTTCCGTTTTAAAAAGCTAATGATTCAGCTTTTCCATAGTCTCGCAGTTCTCAATCATGTGACCCCCAACAAGACAAATTCAACAATCATGAGGCCCCCAACAAGACACATTCAGCAATCATGATGCCCCCAACAAGACAAATTCAGCAATCGTGATGCCCCCAACACGACAAATTCAGCAATCGTGATGCCCCCAACAAATCATGAGGCCCCCAACAAGACAAATTCAGCAATCATGAGGCCACCAACACAACAAATTCAGCAGTCATGAGGCACATAAATAGACAGCATTTCACATAAATAGGCAGAATGCCCCTTTAATATGGTAGACACCTCTCACCTGGCTTCTAAATTCTCCTCTACTGACTGCTGTGCCTGGCAATAGTGTTTTTGGCCGGATTGGGGATGATGTGTGGGCTGAAATGCCTTGCAGTGCTGCTGTGGCCTGGGCTGGCGGTGATGCTGTGGTGTGGCCGGATGAGGTAGTGACAGGTGCCCCCCCAGTTAGTGACAGGTGCCCCCCCCCCTCAGCTGAGGTAGTGACAGGTGTCCCCCCAGATGAGGTAGTGAAAGGTGCCCCCAGTTAGATAGTGACAGGTGTCCCTCCCCTCAGCTGAGGTAGTGACAGGTGCCCCCCCCCAGTTAGATAGTGACAGGTGCCCACCCAGTTAGATAGTGACAGGTGCCCCCTCAGTTAGATAGTGACAGGTGCCCCCCCCCCCAGTTGAGGTAGTGACAGGTGTCCCCCCCAGTTAGATAGTGACAGGTGTGTCCCCCAGTTAGATAGTGACAGGTTTGTCCCCCAGTTAGATAGTGACAGGTGTGTCCCCCAGTTAGATAGTGACAGGTGTGTTCCCCAGTTAGATAGTGACAGGTTTGTCCCCCAGTTAGATAGTGACAGGTTTTTTCCCCATTTATATAGTGACAGGTGTGTCCCCCAGTTAGATAGTGACAGGTGTGTCCCCCAGTTAGATAGTGACAGGGGTGTCCCCCAGTTAGATAGTGCCAGGTGTCCCCCAGCTAGATAGTGCCAGGTGTCCCCCCAGCTAGATAGTGCCAGGTGTCCCCCCAGTTAGATAGTGACAGGTGTCTCCCCAGTTAGATAGTGACAGGTGTCCCCCAGCTAGATAGTGACAGGTGTCCCCCCAGCTAGTGACAGGTGTCCCCCCCAGTTAGATAGTGACAGGTGTCCCCTCAGCTAGATAGTGACAGGTGTCCCCGAGCTAGATAGTGACAGGTGTCCCCCCAGCTAGATAGTGACAGGTGTCCCCCCAGCTAGATAGTGACAGGTGCCCCCCCAGCTAGATAGTGACAGGTGCCCCCCCAGCTAGATAGTGACAGGTGCCCCCCCCCCAGTTAGATAGTGACAGGTGTCCCCCCAGCTAGATAGTGACAGGTGTCCCCCCAGCTAGATAGTGACAGGTGTCCCCCCAGCTTGATAGTGACAGGTGTCCCCCCCAGTTAGATAGTGACAGGTGTCCCCCCCAGTTAGATAGTGGCAGGTGTCCCCCCAGTTAGATCGTGGCAGGTGTCCCCCCAGTTAGATAGTGGCAGGTGTCCCCCCAGCTAGATAGTGACAGGTGTGTCCCCCAGTTAGATAGTGACAGGTGTGTCCCCCAATTAGATAGTGACAGGTGTGTCCCCCAGTTAGATAGTGACAGGTGTGTCCCCCAGTTAGATAGTGACAGGTGTCCCCCAGCTAGATAGTGACAGGTGTCCCCCCAGTTAGATAGTGACAGGTGTCCCCCCAGCTAGATAGTGACAGGTGTCCCCCCAGCTAGATAGTGACAGGTGTCCCCCCAGCTAGATAGTGACAGGTGTCCCCCCAGCTAGTGACAGGTGTCCCCCCTAGTTAGTGACAGGTGTCCCACCAGTTAGATAGTGACAGGTGTCCCCCCAGCTAGATAGTGACAGGTGTCCCCCCAGCTAGATAGTGACAGGTGTCCCCCCAGCTAGTGACAGGTGTCCCCCCCAGCTAGATAGTGACAGGTGTCCCCCCAGCTAGTGACAGGTGTCCCCCCCAGTTAGATAGTGACAGGTGTCCCACCAGTTAGATAGTGACAGGTGTCCCCCCAGTTAGATAGTGACAGGTGTCCCCCCAGTTAGATAGTGACAGGTGTCCCCCCAGTTAGATAGTGACAGGTGTCCCCTCAGCTAGATAGTGACAGGTGTCCCCCCAGTTAGATAGTGACAGGTGTCCCCCCAGCTAGATAGTGACAGGTGTCCTCCCAGCTAGATAGTGACAGGTGCCCCCCCCCCCCAGTTAGATGGTGATAGGTGTCCCACCAGTTAGTGACAGGTGTCCCCCCAGTTAGATAGTGACAGGTGTCCCCCCAGTTAGATAGTGACAGGTGTCCCCCCAGCTAGATAGTGACAGGTGTCCCCCCAGCTAGTGACAGGTGTCCCCCCCAGTTAGATAGTGACAGGTGTCCCCCCAGCTAGATAGTGACAGGTGTCCCCCCAGCTAGTGACAGGTGTCCCCCCAGTTAGATAGTGACAGGTGTCCCACCAGTTAGATAGTGACAGGTGTCCCCCCAGTTAGATAGTGACAGGTGTCCCCCCAGTTAGATAGTGACAGGTGTCCCCCCAGTTAGATAGTGACAGGTGTCCCCTCAGCTAGATAGTGACAGGTGTCCCCCCAGCTAGATAGTGACAGGTGTCCCCCCAGCTAGATAGTGACAGGTGTCCCCCCAGCTAGATAGTGACAGGTGTCCCCCCAGCTAGATAGTGACAGGTGTCCCCCCCAGTTAGATAGTGACAGGTGCCCCCCCTGCTAGATAGTGACAGGTGTCCCCCCCAGTTAGATAGTGACAGGTGCCCCCCCTGCTAGATAGTGACAGGTGTCCCCCCAGCTAGATAGTGACAGGTGTCCCCCCAGCTAGATAGTGACAGGTGTCCCCCCAGCTAGATAGTGACAGGTGTCCCCCCCAGTTAGATAGTGACAGGTGTCCCCCCAGCTAGATAGTGACTTGTGTCCCCCCAGCTAGATAGTGACAGGTGTCCCCCCAGCTAGCGACAGGTGTCCCCCCCAGTTAGATAGTGACAGGCGCCCCCCCCCAGCTAGATAGTGACAGGTGCCCCCACCAGTTAGATAGCAAGGTGTCCAGTGCCTTGCCTGTTACCTCTCTCTCCTGTGTCCCCGCTGCCGCTGCCCCTCAGCTCAGACCTCACAGAAGTCTGCTTATCTATGGATATATATGGTATATTATAGGTCCACAAGATTGGCAATATTATGGAAACAGTTGCCAGGATCCCAATGGAAGTGTGAGCTTAAAGGACAACTGTAACAAGAGGGATATGGAGGCTGGCATATTTATTTCCTTTTAAACAATACCAGTTGCCTGGCATCCTGCTGATCCTCTGCCTTTAATACGTTAAGCCATAGCCCCTGAACAAGCATGCAACAGATCAGGTGTTTCTGACATTATTGTCAGATCTGACATTAGCCACATGCTTGTTTCTGGTGGTATTCAAACACGGGTGCCAGGCAACTAGTATTGTTTAAAAGGAAATAAATATGGCAGCCTCCATATACTTCTCACTTCAGTTGTCCTTTAAGGAAGTCACAAGCAGACAGAGCTGCAATATTGTAGATAGTTTTACAAACTCTTTGCAGATGCACCCCCTGAGCATGATGCTGCCACCACCATATTTGACAGTGGGAATGGTGTGTTCAGAGTGATGTGCAGTGTTCGTTTTCCGCCATACATATCGTTTTGCATTTTGGCCAAAAAGTTCCATTTTGGTCTCATCTGACCAGAGCACCTTCTTCCACATGGTTGCTGTGTCCCCCACATGGCTTGTGGCAAACTGCAAACGGGACTTCTTATGCTTTCTGTTAACAATGCCTTTCTTCTTGCCACTCTTCCATAAAGGCCAACTTTGTACAGTGCATGACTAATAGTTGTCCTATGGACAGAGTCTCCCACCTGAGCTGTAGATCTCTGCAGCTCGTCCAGAGTCACCATGGGCCTCTTGACTGCATTTCTGATCAGCGCTCTCCTTGTTCGGCCTGTGAGTTTAGGTGGACGGCCTTGTCTTGGTAGGTTTACTGGTGTGCCATACTCCTTCCATTTCTGAATGATCGCTTGAACAGTGCTCCGTGATATGTTCAAGGCTTTGGAAATCTTTTTGTAGCCTAAGCCTGCTTTTAATTTCTCAATAACTTGATCCCTGACTTGTCTTGTGTCTTCTTTGGACTTCACGGTGTTGTTGCTCCCAATATTCTGCTGCTCTGTGAGGGCCTCAGAGGTTGTCTAAGTCTTAGACAACCTCTGAGGCCCTCACAGAGCAGCTGTATTTGTACTGACATTAGATTACACACAGGTGCACTCTATTTAGTCATTAGCACTCATCAGGCAATGTCTATAGGCAACTGACTGCACTCAGATCAAAGGGGGCCGAATAATTATGCACACACCACTTTGTTTGGAATCATGTATGATTTTCGTTCCACTTCTCATGTGTACACCACTTTGTGTTGGTCTTTCATGTGGAATTCCAATAAAATTGATTCATGTTTGTGGCAGTAATATGACAAAATGTGGAAAACTTCAAGGGGGCCGAATACTTTTGCAACCCACTGTATATAATGGATCACCTACTTGTATTATTAAGGCCGGGTGCACACATGGCAGAAACGCTTGCGGAGCTGGAAATGTCGCTTTTTTGCCGCTAATGGAAGTCTATGGGCCGCAGGAGAAAACTAAGTTAAAAAACGCATATGCGTTTTAGATGCATTTTTACTGTAAGCGTTCTGCAAATGCTGAGAGTGTTGCATAATATGCAGGATGGCTGCCAATAGGCACATAATGAAAGTCAATAGGAACGCAATGGTATGCGTTTATCTTGTGTTTTTTTTTTCATGCGTTTTTGCTTACAAAATTGTTTAGTGATGCAATTACTTCCTAGTGATTTGCGTAAAACGCAATCGAAAAACACATAAAAAAGCATACAAAAGCATATGCATTTTCTATTAGTGAACCGTAAACGCGTAAAAACGCACGCTAAATGCATCAAAAACGCACAAAAAACCACAATGTACATGCCAAAAAATGCTACATTTCACGCTATGTCATATGTGAACCCAGCCTTAAACAGGTTTTAACCATTTAATTACTGCAGGTGGTGTTCCCCTTATGGACCACAGCAATTTTCACATTTCAACTCTCTTCCCATAGCCGGCCTTTGACCGGAGCGGCCGCTCAGGGCGCCGGCTTCCAAGGGGGTGCCTATAGCTGGTTGCTTATACTGATGGCACCTACACCTGATTTCCTATACTGGGAGCACCTATAGCTGGCTACCTATACTGGGGGCACCTATTGAGATCCTGTACCGGGGGCACCTATACCTGGCAACCTACCTATACTGAGTCTGAGGGCATTATTTTTTTTGGGGGGGCGCACTGCGGCTATAACGCGGGGTGCAAATTGTCGGTGCTGTGCTATTATTCTAAGTGTGGGGGGGGGGGGGTGGCTAAGGCCCCATTCACACTTGCGGTTCGAGTCCGCAAGTGTCCGGGTCCTGTGGCCGCAAAGAGACCGTACGGGTCTCTGCGGTGGCCACAAGGCAGCACAAGTTGCGGATCCGGAATGTATCACTTCTGGCTACAATAAAGTAGCCGGAACTAGATACATTGCAGTTGCGGAAAGGCACTGCAAGCATGGGGGATACCGGCGTGTAGTCCGGACCCCCCAAGTGGCATAGGACCGGTGCTGGAAGCATCCGGTCCTATTGCCAGTGTGATGGGAAACATCCGTTTCCCATTGCACAGCATGGCCGCATGCGAAGGGTCAGGATCCGGCCCGGGTCCGCAGCCGCACCGGGACGGACTGAAAAAAAGCGCATGTTGGAAAAAAAGCCGGACTGTCCCGGAGCTGCGTTCCCGGATCGGATCCGGATCCGGACGGCGCACGGGTGTGAATGGATACATTGATTAACAATGTATCCATTCACCATCCGCTGTGTACGGAGCGTTCCGGGTCCGGGGAAGCCGGACCTGGAACGCTAATGTGAACCGGGCCTAACTGTCCCACTGATTGTTTTTATTAATATTCCTGAAAGGTTCTAGCCTTCATTTTTAAGTTTATCCAGGATAATGCACTCCTTCCATCCATTCGTGGTTATTAATATTATTTTTTCGATTCTACATATGTGACGTGTCATGGAGATCTGAGCATTTGGCGTGATGTGTCACAATGTCAAAAAGGTTGGGAACCACTGTCCTAGGAGATAACTCAGGAGAAAAGGTGAATTGCATATGGGCCTGTGTGTGTGTGTGTGGCATGCGTGCGTGTGTGTGGCGTGCGTGTGTGCGCGCGCGCAACTGGGAAGAGGATGAGGGGGGCACAAAAATCAGGTTTCGCTCAGGGCGCTGTGAAACCTAGGCTGGCCCTGTCTCTTCCCATTCATTCTCCAATAAATGTATCACTACTTATCACATCAACATGATCTATTATATGGTAGAGGAAGAAAGACCTTAAAAAATAGCACCTCCCACAGCAAAATTTGAAAAAGTATAACAAAAATCTTTATTCAACATTGGGTATAATAATAATCACAGTACTGATGATTCAATAAAGAATAAAACCATTTAAAACCAAGAAAATATTCCAACATGATCCCTGCTGCATATGAAACAATCACTCTAAATGCAATATATTGTATAATGACACAATGCTGCTGTCAGATATAAAACCCCACAGTAGGCTCAGTATTGAGACAAACGGGGGGAGAACCCGGGTTCAGTATACAACCTAATGTGATGCAGGACCAATAAACAACACCTGTGCAATGGAAAAAAAAACCACAAATAAATATCGCATATATAAGATTATGAAATAAAGTGCACAATTGCTATCCAAGTATACAGTATTACTAGTGATAAGATGCCTAGTAAAAAATTAAGGCAAAGGAGCAGCCCATAGGAAAAAGAGCATAAAGTGGAGTAGTGCAAAAAAATAGGAGATACTTAGCCCAGAAATGGTGAAGTCAATCTCAGCAGCACAGCAGGGAACAAGGAATCCCCTCAGAGGACAAGATCCCACTAGTTCCGCGAGAGTCACCTCGCTTTATCAAGGAGAGAGGATGCTAAGTATCTCCTATTTTTTGCACTACTCCACTTTATGCTCTTTTTCCAATTGGCTGCTCCTTTGCCTTCATTTTTTACTAGGCATCTTATCACTAGTAATACTGTATACTTGGATAGCAATTGTGCACTTTATTTCATAATCTTATATATGCGATATTTATTCGTGGGTTTTTTTTTTCCATTGCACAGGTGTTGTTTATTGGTCCTGCATCACATTAGGTTGTATACTGAACCCCGGTTCTCCCCCCGTTTGTCTCAATACTGAGCCTACTGTGGGGTTTTATATCTGACAGCAGCATTGTGTCATTATACAATATATTGCATTTAGAGTGATTGTTTCATATGCAGCAGGGATCATGTTGGAATATTTGCTTGGTTTTTAAATGGTTTTATTCTTTATTGAATCATCAGTACTGTGATTATTATTATACCCAATGTTGAATAAAGATTTTTGTTATACTTTTTCAAATTTTGCTGTGGGAGGTGCTATTTTTTAAGGGCTTTCTTCCTCTACCATATAATTGCTCTTGTTCTGAGCCCTAGCACACACAGTTATTTGGTTGAGTTGTTGCAGACACTCCCTAGAAACTATCTATCAACATGATCTACCGTATTTGCCGCCGTATAAGACGTTCCGGAATATAAGACGCACCTAGGTTTAGAGGGGAAAAAATCATGGAAAAAAAAATATATACTAAACCTGGTGTGCCCATATTCCAAGAGCGTCTTATAAAGTTCTCCCCCAACTGGTGTCGTCTTCTGTCCTCTCTTTTGTCTCTTGTGTGTCCCCAGATGTCTCCTCCTGTCCCCTGTTTATCCACAGGTGTCTTCTTCTGTTGCCAGGTGTCCCTGTTCTGTCCTCTGTGTGGTCGCTCTGCCCAGCCCCTTACCTTGTCTCCTTTCCCTTTGTATTAGGTGTGTGTCTGCTCTGCCCAGCCCCCTAGCCTGTGTCTCTGCTCTGGTGCATTAAGTGTCCCCCCCCCCTTGTGACCCGTGTGCCTGCTCTGTCTCACCCCCTTGCCTATGTCTCCAACCCCCTGCATTAAGTGTCCCCCTCCCCATCCTTCTGACCACTGAGTGTCTGCTGTGTCCCACCCGCTGGTCTGTGTCTCCACTCCCCTGAATGTTGAACGTTGTGGCAGCCAGCGTCTTACCGAATCCATGCTGCCTGGGATCACCGAGCTTGTGAAGATGGCCACTCGGTCCCGCCCACTTGTCCGTGTCTCCGTTCCTCTGAATGTAAAATTAAGTGTCAGCCGAATGTTGTGGCAGCCAGCATGTACCGAATCCATGCCGCCTGGGATCGCCGATGTCCTGGCTTCCCCCTCTAGTGACCCGCGCTTGTGTGACGTCACACAAGCGCCGGTTACTAGAGGGGAAATCAGGACATCAGTAATCCCAGGCGGCATGGATTCGGTACACGCTGGCTGCCACAACATTCAGCGGGGCAGAGGAACGGAGACACGGACAAGTGGGCGGGACCGAGCAGCAATCTTCACAAGCGGCAGTTACTAAAGGGGGAAGCCAGGACATCGGCGATCCCAGGCGGCATGGATTCGGTACACGCTGGCTGCCACAACATTCAGCGGGGCAGAAGAACGGAGACACGGACAAATGGGCGGGACCGAGCGGCCATCTTCACAAGCGCGGGTCACTAGAGGCGGAAGCCAGGACATCCGCGAACCCAGGCAGCATGGATTCAGTAAGACGCTGGCTGCCACAACGTTTAACATTCAGGGGAGCGGAGACACAGACCAGCGGGCGGGACACAGCAGACACTCATTGGTCAGAAGGAGGGGGACACATCGCAGAGAGCAGAGACACAGACAAGGGGGATGGCTAGAGCAGAGACACATGCGGCTGGGACTATGCAGGGAATCCCCAATGTTGCGGCGGGTCGGCGGTTGGCATCGGCGTGCGATCATCAGTTGGGGATTCCCTGCCTTTGCCGTATAAGACGCAGGGACTTTTCTCCCCATTTTTTGGGGAGAAAAAGTCCGTCTTATACGGCGAAAAATACAGTATATCTCTTTTTCTTCATCACTAATTAGACTTTCTTTGAGTGGTACTTTTTGCTTAGAATTATTTTATTCTATATGCATTTTAACGGGAATATTAAAGAGGAACTATTAGCTATAAGATGCCCCCCCACAAAAAAAAACACATGTAAGTAGATTAATACTTGCTCTACTTACATAATAGATGTATTGTAGTGTCCACGTTTTGATTCCTGTGATTTCTTTATTGTAAAATGAGATGACTCCTGTTGCTGGCAGGGGCCATCTTGTGTGCTCTGGCTGGATCCTCCCCCCCCCTGCATCCCCCTCCTCCCCACACTGTTTCTGTGCACAGCGGGGAGGAATAAATGCATCAGCTACAGACTCACCTGCTAATGGATCCAAGCGCTGCCTTTCCCATGTATTCTCTGCACTACCACCGGAGGCAGTGCAGAGAATATAGAAGGATACTGCAGTACCTGGAACCATTATTCAGGGACACTGTGTGCGCCGCCTTTATTCTTCCCCGATGTTCAGTGCGGGGATGAGAGAGAATCCACGGTGGAGGGAGGCAGAAGGGCTGAGGGGAGGAGGGGGGGGGGGGGGGGGCGCGGACATGCAACTGGAGGATGAGGGCAGAAAACAGTTACAGAAGATAGCCTCTGGCCCCCCTCCCTGTGCTCTTCAAGCGGCTGGACCACAGAGAGAAGGGGATTCCAAGGCGGCCAATCCAAGAGCAGAGAAGTGAGTGACAGAGGCATCAGCCAATCAGGCTGATTCAGCATGCCTGTCACTTCTGTTCTGCGACCCTGCGTACATTCTTAGAGCCTGGGGGCATGAAGAGAGAAACTGCACATGAAAAAAGTGAGGATGAATGTGACCTAGCCACTCTGGTGTTCACGGCCATATCATTTTTGTAACAGCCCGCCACTGCTTGGTGGACTTTCATTTAATCTATCCAACTAAAGTTTAGCCTAAGGACACCATTGAGGGTGCCGGTAATAGAGGCCGTAGTGCTACTGACACCCATTTATAGTAAAAGCATTCTGTAGAGACTGCCATTTAGTGAGGCAGTAAGCATAACTAGGTTGTAACCATCTGACAAGCGTCAGTGAACGCTGACGCGAAGGTTCTGCTGTCCTGTACTCTAGTTAGTTAATGTTTGCATTTATGTTTTACTGTTCATTTCATATAACACACTGTGAATGTTCTAAATGTGTGTACCAGTTCATGTATGCAGATGACTGTACCCCATATCATCCGTATGATTGTACACATTTATCGCTCTTAATAAAAAATTTTGAGAAGAAAAAAGTGAGGATGATTTTAAACTTTTCAAATGTCTGATTAGCATCCTTTCTAGTAATATATCACCCAGCAATACAGACGTTATTGTGTGTTTTATGCCTAACAGTTACTCTTTAAGAAAAAAAATGGAAAAAAAATCATTATTTCTTAGTGTTCAGCCATTTATAGTTTTAAAATAAAATTTGCTACTGTGGATAAAACCAACACATTTTATTTGCCCATTTGTCCCGGCTATTACAATGGTTAAATTATGTCCCTAGTGCAATGTATGACGACAATATTTTATTTGGAAATAAAGGTGTATTTTTTTCAGTTTTGTTGTTCGTTTACACCATATCACGAATTACAAGGTCTTATTTCCAAAAATAACAGTAATATACCCTTATGCAGCTTTTTTCATAAAGAAGTCCCTCATAATGTTGCAGAGAAAAACCAAAGTTTGCTTTCTTAAAACAGAAAGAATTTAGGATAATTCAGGTTGGAGTGAGCTTGAGATGTCTCCCAGTGCATCACTGCTGAATATATGCAAATTAACCAATGGTTAATTTGCATATATTCAGCAGTGATGCACTGGGAGACATCTCAAGCTCACTCCAACCTGAATTATCCTAAATTCTTTCTGTTTTAAGAAAGCAAACTTTTGTTTTTCTTAGCATTTTAGTAAGGGGGCTTTTAGGACCATTGTAGCCCCTCACACACTCCAATGAGTTCTGGTTCACCATGAGCTTGCTGGTTAGTCTGTACCTCATAATGTTGCAGACAAATGGACCAATCAGGCGGGGGATGCTGGTCCCAACCGCCAATCATGCTGCCCATTGCTCCCAGCTTCTCTGCTAATATGAAGTGATGTCTTGAGGGCGGGACCACTTCTCCATCATTGGGGCCAATCACTGTGCACCCTGCAGTGATTGGCCCAAATGACAGAGACGTGGTCCCGCCCTCGAGACATCACTTATTAGCAGAGAATTTTGTTGATTCCAAAACGTTTACAACTAATTATTGGAACTCAAATTGACTTGGTAAGCTCAGTGACCCCTGACCTACATACACAGGTGAATCCAATTATGAGAGAGAGTATTTAAGGGGGTCAGTTGTAAGTTTCTCTCCTCTTTTAATTTTCTCTGAAGAGTAGCAACATGGGGGTCTCAAACCAACTCTCAAATGACCTGAAAACAAAGATTGTTCACCATCATGGTTTAGGGAAAGGATACAGAAAGCTGTCTCAGAGATTTCAGCTGTCTGTTTCCACAGTTAGGAACATATTGAGGAAATAGAAGACCACAGGCTCAGTTCAAGTTAAGGCTCGAAGTGACAGAGCAAGAAAAATCTCAGATAAACAGAAGCGACGAATGGTGAGAACATTCAGAGTCAACCCACAGACCAGCACCAAAGACCTACAACATCATCTTGCTGCAGGTGGGTCACTGTGCATCGTTCAACCATTCAGCACACTTAACACAAGGAGATGCTGTATGCGAGAGTGATGGAGAAAAAGGAAGCCTTTTCTCCGCTCAGAGCACAAACAGAGCCGACTGAGGTATGCTAAAGCACATTTGGACAAGCCTGCTTCATTTTGGAATAAGGTGCTGTGGACTGATGAAACGAAAATTTAGTTATTTGGGCATAACAAGGGGCGTTATGCATGGAGGAAAAAGAACACAGCATTCCAAGAAAAACACCTGCTACCTACAGTAAAATATGGTGGTGGTTCCATCATGCTGTGGGGCTGTGTGGCCAGTGCAGGGACTGGGAATCTTGTCAAAGTTGAGGGGCACATGGATTCCACTCAGTATCAGCAGATTCTGGAGACCAATGTCCAGGAATCAGTGACAAAGCTGTGCCGGGGCTGGATCTTTCAAAAAGACAATGCATTCATGCAGAGGAACAAGTACAACATTCTGGAATGGCCATCTCAGTCCCCAGACCTGAATTTAATTGCATATCTGTTGTGAGTTAAGCACTTAAGTCTATCTGGACAGATATATCAGTCCAGATAGACTGTGCTGCTGCAGCGGCGCCGGGCGTGCGATCACGCGCTCTCCCGCCGCCTTCCGTTAGCCCTGAGATCAATGAATGGGAACACTGAAAAACCGACGGCCTCTGCAGAAAAAAAAAGTTTCCCGTCCTCTTTGTAGATCCTGGAAGTGAGATTGTTCATCACTTCCAGGACTTGTTGACTGTAGTAAAATAGTAAAATTACACCTACATACATTTTTTATTAAATATACACATTATATTACATTTAAAATTAACTGTTTACCTCCCACACCAAAAATGACCTTAAAAAAAAAAAAAAATTACAATTAAAAAAAAAACAACAACAACATAAATAGTTACCCAAGGACCCGTTTACACTAAATCAGTTGCTCTCAGTTATAACTGAAAGAAAACTGATTTTCAAAGTAATGCCCATGTTTTCCTATGGCACAGTTCACACTTAACGCGTTTTAACTGAAATCTTCTTCACAATGCACTGCTATGGAAAAAACACATACGAACGCGTACCAATGCGTACTAACGCACACCAACTCATTAAGTGTAAATGGGCCCTTAGGGTCTGAACTTTTTCAATATGCATGTCAAGAGAGTATACAGTGGCTTGCAAAAGTATTCGGCCCCCTTGAAGTTTTCCACATTTTGTCACATTACTGCCACAAACATGAATCAATTTTATTGGAATTCCACGTGAAAGACCAATACAAAGTGGTGTACATGTGAGAAGTGGAACGAAAATCATACATGATTCAAAACATTTTTTACAAATAAATACCTGCAAAGTGGTGCGTGTGTAATTATTCAGCCCCTTTGGTCTGAGTGCAATCAGTTGCCCATAGACATTGCCTGATGAGTGCTAATGACTAAATAGAGTGCACCTGTGTGTAATCTAATGTCAGTACAAAAATAGCTGCTCTGTGACGGCCTCAGAGGTTGTCTAAGAGAATATTGGGAGCAACAACACCATGAAGTCCAGAGAGCACACCAGACAGGTCAGGGATAAAGTTACTGAGAAATTTAAAGCAGGCTTAGGCTACAAAAAGATTTCCAAAGCCTTGAACAACTCACGGAGCACTGTTCAAGCTATCATTCAGAAACGGACGGAGTATGGCACAACTGTAAACCTACCAAGACGAGGCCGTCCACCTAAACTCACAGGCCGAATAAGGAGAGCGCTGATCAGAAATGCAGTCAAGAGGCCCATGGTGACTCCGGATGAGCTGCAGAGATCTACAGCTCAGGTGGGGGAATCTGTCCATAGGGCAACTATTAGTCGTGCACTGCACAAAGTTGGCCTTTATGGAAGAGTGGCAAGAAAAAAGCCATTGTTAACAGAAAAGCATAAGAGGTCCCGTTTGCAGTTTGCCACAAGCCATGTGGGGGACACAGCAAACGTGTGGAAGAATGTGCTCTGGTCAGATGAGACCAAAATGCAACTTTTTAGCCAAAATGCAAAACGCTATGTGTGGCGGAAAACTAACACTGCACATCACTCTGAACACACCATCCCCACTGTCAAATATAGTGGTGGCAGCATCATGCTCTGGGGGTGCTTCTCTTCAGCAGGGACAGGGAAGCTGGTCAGAGTTCATGGGAAGATGGGTGGAGCCAAATACAGGGCAATCTTGGAAGAATACCTCTTGAAGTCTGCAAAAGACTTGAGACTGGGGTGGAGGTTCACCTTCCAGCAGGACAACGACCCTAAACATAAAGCTAGGGCAACAATGGAATGGTTAAAAAAAAACATATCCATGTGTTATGCTGGGGATACACAGTATGTTTCTGTACCGCGTATCGACCAGCTGATCCGGCCAGCTGATAATATTCAGCTGGCCCGATCATGCCGCTCGACCCGCGCCCGCTCGATTCCCGCCAGCGGACAATGGCAGGGAATCGAGCGGTGATAAGGAAGCGCCGGCGGGGACGAGCGGCAATCAATCCGCACGGACGAGCAGGGATGCGCCGGCATCGAGCCGCTGGCTCGATCTGGCGCATAAAACGAGCCGTGTATGCCCGGCAAACGAATGGCCCAGTCAAAGTCCAGATCTAAATCCAATCAAGAATCTGTGGCAAGATCTGAAAACTGCTGTTCATAAACGCTGTCCATCTAATCTGACTGAGCTGGAGCTGTTTTGCAAAGAAGAATGGGCAAGGATTTCAGTCTCTAGATGTGCAAAACTGATAGAGACATACCCTAAAAGACTGGCAGCTGTAATTGCAGCAAAAGGTGGTTCTACAAAGTATTGACTCAGGGGGCTGAATAATTATGCACACCCCACTTTGCAGTTATTTATTTGTAAAAAATGTTTAGAATCATGTATGATTTTCGTTCCACTTCTCACGTGTACACCACTTTGTATTGGCCTTTCACGTGGAATTCCAATAAAATGGATTCATGTTTGTGTCAATAATGTGACAAAATGTTAGAAAACTTCAACGGGGCCGAATACTTTTGCAAGCCACTGTATTACTATATTTTTTTTAAATTATAAGCTTGCAAATAGTGATGGACGCAAATTTAAAAAATGCACCTCTATTTCCAAATAAAATATCGGCGCCATAAATTGTGATAGGGACATAATTTAAACGGTGTAATAGCCAGGACAAATGGGCAATTAAAAGAAATGAGTTTTAATTAGGGTAGCATGTATTCATTTCAAACTATAATGGCTAAAAACTGAGAAATAATGAATTTTTTCCATTTCTTTCTTAATCTACCTGTTAAAATGTATTTAGAATAAAATCATTCTTAGCAAATAGTACGACTCAAAGAAAGCCTAAATGGTGGCGGAAAAAACAAGATATATAAATCATTTCAGTGCGATAAGTAGTGATAAAGTTATAGGCGAATGAATGGGAGGTAGAAGTTGCTTGGATGCATAAGGTGAACAACACTGTAGGCTGAAGTGGTTAAAGAGAGCTGTCCATGCTTGGAAGCCATCAAACCTGAATGAACTAGAGATGTTTTGTAAAGAGGAACGGTCCAAAATACCTTCAACCAGAATCCAGACTCTCATTGGAACCTACAGGAAGCGTTTAGAGTCTGTAATTTCTGCAAAAGGAGGATCTACTAAATATTAATTTCATTTCTTTTTTGTGGTACCCAAATGTATGCACCTGCCTAATTTTGTTTAAACAATTATTGTACACTTTCTGTAAATCCAATAAACTTCATTTCACTTCTCAAATATGATATATTTAACTGACATTTTTTATCGTAACAACCAACAATTTGTACAGGAAAATCATGACGATTGACAAGGTTGCCCAAACTTTCGCATCCCACTGTATAATAAGAACTCTTATGCTAGGTACACACCATACGTTTTTTCTGCAGATAGATGGTTCGATAGACAATTTCTGTCATGTCCGATATTATTTTTAATAGTTTTTCTGGTCGATTTCTTATAGAAGTGAATGAAAATAGATAAGAAAAGATAAGAGAATCAAGCGGGAAATTGAGCGGAAAATCGACCAATAAAACGCATTGTGTGTACCTAGTATTAGGTGAATAAGACCTGGTATAACAGGCCGATATTCTCGGCATGATCTACCCAGGCATCCCAGGTCTTCAAGCATATGTTCATAAATCATCAGCCTGTGGTTGCTATATTTTTTTTGTTAGAAAATCTGTTGGACTTCATGGCAACAGTAAATTACTTTTTTGTAAACATGCTCAGAATTGTCCTTTCTCTGTTTCTCTAATTTCTCTAATTTGTTCATAAATCCGGACAAAGCTGAACATAAAACATATTACTCCAATTGCACCTTTAGGCCCTCTTCACACTGTATATTGGCATCAGCAGCGCGGTGCAGCGGCTGTCCCGCCAAAAC